>NC_071991.2:61244772-61547803 GCF_028885655.2 Pongo abelii
CAATACAATAATATAATAGTTGAGAACTTCAACACCCTACTCTCAGCATTAGACAGATCATCTCAACTTAAAAGCAACAAAGAAACATAAATTTAAACTTCACCATAGTCCAAATGACCTAACAGATATTTATACAACATTTCAACCAACTGCTGAAGAATTCACTTTTTTTCATAAGCACATAGAACATTCTCCAGAATTGACCATATGATAGGACACAAAACAAGTCTCAAAAAAATTTAGAAATACTGAAATCATATTATGTATCTTATCTGACTACAACAAAATACTACACATCAACAACAAGAGGAACACTTGAAACTATATAAATACATGGAAATTAAACATGCTTTCAAACGATCCAAGGGTGGAGGAAGGCACTAAGAGTAAAATTTTAAAATTCTTGAAACAAATGAAAATGGAAACACAACCTACCAAAATTTATGGGACACAGAAAAAAACAGAATTAAGAGGCAAATTTATGGCAATAAATGCCTATATCAAAAAACTAGAAGGACTTCAAATAAACAACCTAATGATGCACCTGAAGCAACAAGGAAAGCAAGAACAAACCAAACTCAAAATTAGTAGAACAAAAGAAATAGTAAAGATGAGAACAGAAATAAATAAAATGAGATTAAAAAAAATATTGGCTGGGTGCAGTGGCTCATGCCTTTAATCCTAGCACTTTGGGAGGCCAAGGCAGGCATATGGCTTGAGTTTGAGACCAGCCTGGGCAACATGGTAAAACCCTGTCTCTACAGAAAAGTACAAAAATTAGCCAGGTGTGGTGGCATGCACACGTGGTCCCAACTACTTGGGGGATTGAGGCAGGAAGATCACTTGAGCCCAGGAGATGGAGGCTGAAGTGAGCCATGATCACACCACTGCACTCCATCCTGGGTGAGAGCAAGACCCTGTCTCAAAAAAAAAAAAAAAAAAAAAAATCAACAAAACAAAAAACTGGGTTTTTTTTTTAAAAGATGAACAAAATCAACAAAACATTAGCTAAATCAACTTTTTAAAAAAGAGAGAGAAGACCCAGATAAATAAAATCAGAAATAAAAAAGAAGACATCACAATGGATACCACAGAAATACAAAGGATCATTAGAGACTACTATGAACAGCTATGTGCCAATAAATTTGAAAAGACAGAAGAAATGGACAAATTTCTGGATGCCAACAACCTACCAAGATTGAACCAAGAAGAAAGAAAAAACCTGAACATAACAACAACCAGTAAAAAGTTTTCGACAAAGAAAAGTCTAGGACTGGATGGCTTTACCACTGAATTCTACCAAATCTTTAAAGAAGAATTAATACCAATTCTTCTCAAACTATTCCAAAAAATTGAAGCAGAAGGAATTCTCCTTAATTCATTCTATGAGGCCAGCATAACCCATTACCAAAACCAGACAAGGATATAACAAAAAAGAAAACTACAGGCCAATATCCCTGATGAACATAGACACAAAACTCTCAACAAAATACAAATTTGGTTTAGCAAACCAAATCCACCAACATGCTAAAAAGATAATACACCATGATCAAGTGGATTTAACCCAAGAATGGTTCAACATATACGAATCAACAGATGCCGTATATAACATCAATAGAATGAAGGACAAAAACCATATGATTATGTCACTAGATGCAGAAAAAGCTTTTGATAAAATCCAGTGTCCCTTCATGATTTAGAAACATCTTAATAAATTAGGTAGACAATGAAAGTACCTCAACATAATAAAGGCCATATATTGATAAACCACAGCTAACATCTTACTGTACAGGGAAAAGCTGAAAGCTTACATTCTAAGAACTGGAACAAGATAAGGATGCCCACTCTCACTGCTTTTATTTGACATAGTATTGGAAGTCCTAGCCAGAACAATTAGGAAAGAGAAAAAAAATAAAAATCATCCAAATTGGAAAGAAGGAACTCAAATTGTCCCTGTTTACACATGACATGATCTTATATGTACATAATCTGAAAGACTCTATCAAAAAAAACTCTTAGAACTGATAGACAAATTCAGTAAAGTTGCCAAATACAAAATTAATATACAAAGATTAGTAGCATTTCTATACACAAACAATAAACTAGCTGAGAAAAATTAAAGACAATAAAAAAACTACAAAATACTGATGAAAGAAATTGAAGAAGATACAAACAAATGGAAAGACATCCCATGCTCAATCAGCAGAATTAATATTGCTAAAATGACAATACTATCTAATCTACAGATTCAATGCAATCCTTATCAAAATATCAATGACATTCTTCACAGAAAGAGAAAAATATCCTAAAATTTGCAAGGAACCCCACAAAAGAGCCAAATAACCAAAGCAATCCTGAGCAAAAAGAACAAAGTTGGAGGTATCATGCTATTAGACCCCAAAATATACTACAAAGCTATAGTAACTCAAACAGCATGGTGCTGGCATAAAAAGAGACACATAGACCAATGGAACAGAATAGAGAACCCAGAAATTAATCCACATGTCTACAGGCAACTGATTTTTGACTAAGGTGCCAAGAACACTCATTGGAGAAAGAACAGTCTCTTCAATAAATGATTCCAGAAAAACTGGATATCCATATGCAGAAGAATAAAACTAGACTACTCACCTCTTACCCTATACAAAAATAAATTCAAAATGGATCAAAGACCTAAATGTAATGCCTGAAACAATAAAGCTACCAGAAGAAAACACAAGGAAAACACTTCAGGACATTAGTCTGGGAAAAGATTTTATAAATAATTCAAAATCACAGTTAACCAAAGCAAAAATAAACAAATGGAATTCTATCAAACTGAAAAGCTTCTGCACAGCAAAAGAAACAACAAAGTAAAAAGATAACCTACAGAGAGGAAGAAAATATTTGCAAACCACACATCCAATGGGATTAATATCTAGAATATAAAAGGAACTCAGTCATCTCAACAGCAAAAAAAAAAAAAAAAAATCCAATTTTAAAATGGGCAAATAATCTGAACAGATATTTCTCAAAATAAGACATACAAATGGCCAACAAATATATGTAAAATGCTCAACATCATCAGGGAAATGCAAATAAAAACTACAGTGAGGTATCATCTCACTCCAGTTGGGATGACTTTTTTTTTTTTTTTTTCCAGACAGTCTCACTCTGTCTCCCAGGCTGGAGTACGGTGGCGCAATCTCAGCTCACTGCAACCTCCGCCTCCTGAGTTCAAGTGATTCTCCTGCCTCAGCCTCCTGAGTAGCTGGGATTACAGGCGCCCGCCACCATGCCCGGCTAATTTTTGTATTTTTAGTAGAGACGGGGTTTCACCATGTTGGCCAGGATGGTCTCGAACTCCTGACCCAGGTGATCCCACCTCAGTCTCCCAAAGTGCTGGGATTACAGGCGTGAGCCACCACAGCCTGCCAGGATGACTATTATTAAAAAGAAAAAATAACAAATGCAGGTGAGAATATGAAGAAAAGGAACTCTTACACGCTGTTGGTGGGAACAGTACAACCACTATGGAGAATAGCATGGAGGTTCTTTAAAAACAAAATACTAAAAACAGAACTACCATATGTTCCTGCAATCCAACTACTGAGAATTTATCTAAAAGAAAGGAAATCATTATATCAAAGAGACATGTGCACTACCATGTTTATTACAATGCTATTCACAATAGCCAAGATACAGAATCAAACTAGGTGTCCAGCAACAGATGAAGGATAAAGAAAATGTGGTATATATACACAATGGAATACTAGTCAGCCAGAAAAAAGAATGAAATCCTGTCATTCATGGCAATATGGATGGAACTGGAGGACATGATGTTCAGTGAAATAAGCCAGAAACAGAAAGTTAAACACTGCTGTTCTCACTCACACGTGGAGGATGATAAAAGTTGATCTCATAGAAGTAAAAACTAGAACAGAGGATACCAGAAGCTGGGAAGGGTAGCAGGAAGGAAGGGATAAGAAGAGATGTGTTAAAGTATACAGTCCAGATAGATAGGAGGATAAGTTCCAGTGTTCTATACCACTGTAGCATGACTACAGTTAACAATAATATATAAATAGCTAGAAGGAGGATACTGAATGCTTCCAATACAAAGAAATGATAAATGTGAGACGATGGATATGTTAATTACCCTAATCTGATCTCCATACATTACATGTATCAAAATATCAAAATGTATCCCATGAATATGTACAATTATTTTTGTCAATAATACAATTTCTTATAAAGTAAATAAACAAAATTAACTTTAATAATGCATTTAATTTAATCTAATATATCCAAATTATTGTCAACATAAAATCAATTTTTTAAAGTTATTAATGAGATCATCTCATTGGGCCAGCCACATTTCTGGTGTTCAGTAGGCACATGTAGCTAGTGATTCCATATTGGACAGCACAGGTCTAGCATCTTAAAACTTCAAGAACCTCTATCTCTTTCATATCTTAGGAAAGCTCTCTGTGTACTTGCTGTTTCTTCTGCCTAAAATTTCCACTCCCTTCTCAAGAGGCATCTCCTCATTGCTTACGTACCCAAACTGCATTATTTATTGCATATCTGCTGTTTAAGAGCTGTCACTCTCCATTAGAACATAACCCCCCTGAGGCAGAGACCCCAGGGTCTAGCACAGTGCCTGGCATACAGTGGCCCTTAATAATTATTTTTGAATGAATGGATAAAATGAATCCATTAGATACCATCCCTTTCCTCCCTTGCACCTGCCTTCCTAAAGGGCACAGACACACTCCACTTTACTGCTACCCTGGGGAGTGTGAATCATCTTAGGCTGGCACTGGCTGCTTTTGTGCAGGGTTTTGATCATTCGTGGTCACCGAACTCTTTGACAGTCTGTGTTATCTATGGACTCCTTCTCAAAATAATGTTTTTTAATGCATAAAATAAAATTCACAGGATTACAAAGAAAACTGATTAATTATATGTAATTACAGTTGGTAATTTTTCTTAAAAATTGTGGTATAGTAATATCACCTTTTATTAATGCATTAAATAATGACCCTGCAATGAGTCTAACAGCTTCCCTAATTTTGCAGTAGTGGTGAGGGTACATGATATCTTGAGATATCTGTCAAACTATTATATAACATGATATGAAAACATTTATAACTCTTATGGGTGACAAAATCTTAAGTGCTGCTAATATTACTCTACTCATAGTTGAAGGAAATGCTACAATTCAGTAAGGAAAAATAAAGAGGATTTTTTTCCCATCCAAGTTCACAGATTTTCTTGGATTCTATCCCCTTCTTGGCATCCATGGACCCCAGGTTAAGAATCCCTACTTTGTTGTGAGAATACAACCCCTCAACTTTGTCTTTTTCTGCTCAAAGACTGGGAAATTAAATAGAAAATGCCTCAGTGCTCCTTTCCACTGCAGTCTGGGGGTGGGGGTTAGCTGATGCATGAAAAGTAAAAACATTCTGTCCAGGTAGCATATGTACTTGTCAAAAGCATGAACTTTAGACTCACACTAGCCTGGCTCTGTCACACCCTAGCTCTTTGCCCTGGGGCAAATATCGGCCTCTCTGAACCTCAGCTGCTTTACCTGTAAGATGAGACAAGACTTTCTACTCACAGGATGGGCAGCAGGATGAAATACAACAATGAATGTACTAACAGTTAGGGACTACACACGCACTCAGCGGATGTTCCCTGGTAGTGTTGTTGCTGTTTCTATCAGCCCATCCCTGCTTCACCCCCTTTCTCTGATAACAGCTCCAGTATCTAGCAGGTTCTCCACACTAAATTCCTGAAATTTTCTAACTGGCATCACTTGCCATCTTTGGTCTGCACTTAGGTAGGCTCCTTCATTGGCTCCCATCAGACCTCATGCCATGGTGGAAAGCAATTGGAGTTATCCAGGCCGGAGCTGGCATCCAGGAAGTCTATAGGTAGGTGAGGTCGGTCAAGTTATTTTACCCCTCAGGGCCTCCTATTAACACTATTAAAAACAGGCCTCCCTCCAGTGCTACCATGAGGATTAAGTGAACATACCATTTTGTACAATAAATGTTAATTATGTCTTTTAGATATTTCTTCAAATAGAAATAAATTACTAAAAGAGGCACTCAGGTATAGCAAAAGTTGTTGAGAGAAGGGAACAACAAGAAAACAGGCTTTGTCACAAAAACTTCATTTCATTTTCATTAACTTAATGTTTTTCTGACTCCAATTTTCCTAGCCACAACCTCCAACCAAACACCTACAGAAATATAAGACTCCCCAATAAGAAGATGAAAAGCCCCCTATCCCTACCCCAATTATGATGAGGGCTAGACTGTGCTGCTGGCAAGTGAAATGTTAGTTTTGCTTTGGGGGCAAAGGGAAAAGTCAAATTTCTCTAAGGTGTGGCCAGAACACCCCCATGAGCAATGTGATTCACCCTGAGCTGTCCTGTAACTCACGGTGGTTTGTTTTGTTGTTGTTGTTGTTTTTAATGGTTTCTAGGTAGATGGGAAAATATTAATGAAGGCTAGCTCTCAGGGGCTAGTCTCAATACTGTGAACACAAAACCATCACCTCCCTAACCCACCTCCTCTGTCCCCAAACTACAGGGAAAGACCATGCATTTTGGGAACAAATGTGGGCTTAGAGTCAGACAGATTTGGATTTATGTCCCAGCTCAGTCACTTACCACCTGGATAGATTTCAACAAGTTCATTTTTTCTGAGCCTCAATTTTCCACATCTCCAAAAGAGAAAATACTGTTGTCATGGAGATATTCTGGGGACTAAAGTTTCCATAGATAAAGCACCTGGCACACAGGAGGTATTCGGTAAACAGCAAATAATACTACATCACATGAACCTCAAGAGTTGAAAAGCAGGGCACAGTGAAACAAAAGAAAGAAGGTGACAAATCATGGTACAAGGAAGGATGGCAAGAAATCAAAATGAGAGACTGGATTGCCAAAGGAATTTCAGCTTATTCAGTGCTGCTGTGAAATAGATGAGAATGTAGAGATGATTAGAAGGTAATTTTATGTAACACAAAAACAACTTATTCATTAGCACAGGACAGAGCAAGAGACGAGAAGTGACCTGCACAGGAGGACGATTACAGATCTCACCCACAGCATCTGAACAGGCATCTCATCACACATCACATCTCACAACAGCCCTGTCCAGCCCTCCCTGTGCATGTCCTTGCTCACCAAGAGGTTTGGAAAGGAAAGGCAAAGTAATGACAACAATTAAAATGCTAGAAAAGAGTAACTGAAGTGTCACTATTTTTTTAGTAATCAGGTTATTTTTAATTGTTCAATTTCCCTTCCCTGACCTTTGGGACCCTAATAAACAGTGACAGTCTAAAGCCCTAAGCATACATGAAATCTATTAATTTTTCATTATTTAATTCTATTTCCAGTCCTCTTTTCCCTTGCAGATATAAATAGGAAGATATTAGTGACCAACAGCAAATAAGAGGTTTCTTTTTGCTCATATTCTAACCGGAGTCCCAGGAAGCTCTATTCTTGATGAATACTTCTTTTTTCTTCCCTTTTTTGCCTACTCCTGCACCCTCTTCCTGTCTGCAGTCACACTCCCTACTCTCTTCCCTAGACAGCAGCTATGTTGCCTAAAGGACTGTGAGGATAGCCAGGCCTGAGACCCACAATGACAAAAGAAGGAAGATGAAGAGGTGACATTGGCTCTTGCCATGTGCAAGGCATTATTCTAGATCCTGCAGGGGAAGACAGGGATGGCCCACACTTACAGTCTCCTTATCCTACACAACGAAGTTAAACGTCCTTGCTTCACCAATACACAGGGGCTCCACGATGTGCCCTCAACCATCAATTCCAGCCCCATCTCTCCCCTCTTTTGCTACCAACACACAGACTAGAATCCAGAACTAACTCTGGGTCCTGGTTCTTTACATGGAGCTGTGCTACATCTGAAAATGTGGGACAAAGTGAAGCTTGACTCCAACACTACCTCTTACAGGCTGTGTGCTTGGGCCAATTTATTGACCTCCCTGGGCCTCAGTTTCCTCATTTGCAAAATGTGGCTAATACTTTCACAGGACCACAGGAAGATGACATGAGATGACACATGTCAAGTGCCTCATATGTGAATGAGGAAAAACTCCCACTAGATGCTCACAGCTCCCTGCTAGGTTAGATGCGAGTAGGACAAAGGGAGGGGGAAAGAAGCTCCCTATTAAAAAATGTTTTTCTCCCATATTAGTATGCCAATAAGAGATTCAATTGTGTCAACAATCTCTTATTACAAATGCAAATCACCCATGTGTTAAGCTTATCAATTCCCACCTTTGTATAAATTATTTAAATCAAATCAGTAGCTTCCAGAGTTTGAGATTTCAGTGTTGTGATTATGATGCAGAAGAGCAAGGTTATTCTTAAAACCTTTTTAGGAGGTTGCCTCAGTGCTCCTTTCCACTGCAGTCTGGGGGTGGGGGTTAGCCAATGCATGAAAAGTAAAGACATCCTGTCCAGGTAGCATACATACTGGTCAAAAGCATGAACTTTGGACATTCAGAGCATAGCAACTAGGTGGCTGGAAGTCAGGGCTGGGTTGGGGAAAAGAAAATAGAAGAGGGTAGAGGAAGGACGAGAATCCTGAAAGTGAAGCAGAAGGCCATGACATACCAACTTGTCCCACTTTGTCACTGTGCCTTGGGCTCAGATGGCAGCTGGAATGCTACTGACAATCTCCAGGCCTGCTGCCTTTGGCTCACCAACAGTGGATTGAGACATCCGGATGCATTTGTCAGGCTGTCCTGTCAGCTTGCCCTCATGCAGCCAGACTTCTTAGTATAGGCTCTTTCAACTCCCACCAGCCCAGGTGCCTCCCACATAAAACCCTTCCCTGTCCCTTACAGAGATGACATTAAAAGTATGGAAAGAGAAGTGAGGGAAAGGATGGAGAGCAATGAGCACACATAAAAGTAGGTCAGAATCCCCCTCCCCATTCGTCCTTCACAATCCGTGCAATATTTCCAAACCAAAGGACTGTAGGAATGTATCCCCCACATTGCACACATGCTCCTCAGCATCTTGCATGTATATGGCATTTCATATGTTTTCAAACCATTTGATTTGAAATAACAGACGTGTGAGCAGATTGTGAGCAGAGCAGGTAGGACTATCCCCATTTAAAATAATGAGGAGATTATGGTTCAAAAATGTTGGCCCTTCCCCAAATTCCAATTGCTAATTAGAAAGTAGGCCATTTTGGGACCCAAGTCTCTTGATGCTTCACTGCAAGATAGCGGGGTTCAAATTTTATATGAGGCCTTTAAATGACTACATCTCAGGGACCTGGATGGGAAGTCTCTACCTGCATGAGGCTATGTGCAGGAACTACAGGTTTCAAACCCTGCCTCTGCCAGTGACTACTCATGGAATTTTTAAGAACTTTCTCTGTGATCATTGACTTTCTCATCTGTCAAATGAAGTGGGTGTGGACAATCTGACTTTAAAGCACACATGTGTGTATGTTTGCATAATGTGGGGGCAGCAAGAAGTGCTGGGAAGGGAAAAAACAGAAAGGGTATAGAATAGATACTTGACACTTGTGACTCTGCATAATCTCATTCACCCACTATATTCAATATTCTGTCAAATGTTCTGAGTCTCTGCAAGACCTGAAATAGACTCAAATACTGGCAGCATTGCCAGCAACCTACGGTGAGGCTCATCCCCCTTCTCTTCCCATTCAGAACTCTGTCTCACAGACACCACTGACCCCCATCCCTAAAGAGCAAACAAGGTAGGACTTGGCCACCCTCAGTCCTAGTGCCTTGGCCATCAGATACCAGCAGATATTCTTGGCCGCCCTCAGTCCTAGTGCTAAGCATGCAGATACCAGCAGCATTGGTTAACCAGAGGGAAGAGACCCTAGAAGTGAGCTCAGGACTTACAGGCAGAAAACCCGGGGCCTCAGATATCACAACAAGGTCTAGAAGAGAGGCAGGTTCTAGGCGGGTGCATCCATTTGGCCCTGTGGGGAGAAGTGTTGCAGGGGGGCCAGAATGGGGCCTCTAAAGCATAGGCTCAGGACAGCAGCCCCATGGCTATGGTCTAAGGGTAGTGTTGCCCATTGCTATTTGCTCTTCTCCATCTCCAAATATCTCCCAGTTCCTGTTGCTGGCAAAGTTCATTCACTAAGACTTCTTCAAGCATAATGTAGATAAAGAAATTGCTTTGTCCTATCCAATCACCCAATGATTCCCAGTCTTGCTTTCATGCAAATATCTTCCATTATCTTGAAAAGGAAGACAAGGAATTCTCAAAAATCATTTTTACCATAATTTAAATTAATCTTAATTTAAAAGGTAAAGTGCAAATTTATAATAGGCAAAAGGTGGAAACAATCCAAATGTCCCTCAACAGATGAATTGATAAACAAAATGTAGTATTATATATACACACAACAAAATATTGATGCATAGAATGAAATTGTGATACATGCTACAACATGGAGGACATTATGCTAAGTGAAATACGTCAGACACAAAACACAAGTATTGTATGATTCTACTTATATGAGGTACCTACAACGGGCAAATTCATAGAGAAAGAAAGTAGAAGAGTGGTTACAAGGGACTGGAGAGAGAGGGGGATGTAGAAACATTGTGTAATGGGTGCAGAGTTTCTGCTTGGGATGATGAAAAAGCTCCAGAAAAGCGTAGTGTCGAGGGTTGCATAATAGTGTTGATGGTTGTTAATGCTACTGAATTGGACACTTAAAAATGGTTCAAATGATAAATACTGTGTTATACATATTTTGCCACAGTAAAAAAAAAAAAAAAAAAAAAAAAAAGATAAAATGCTACACAGTACCCTCAAGGTTTTCTGGAGAAGAAGGACGAAGAGAAGACTCACGCCTGTAATCCCAGCACTTTGGGAGGCCAAGGCAGGCAGATCACAAGGTCAGGAGATCAAGACCATCCTGGCTAACACGGTGAAACCCCGTCTCTACTAAAAATACGAAAACAAAAAATTAGCCAGGCATGGTGGCGGGCGCCTGTAGTCCCAGCTACTGGGGAGGCTGAGGCAGGAGAATGGCATGAACCCGGGAGGCGGAGCTTGCAGTGACTGACTGAGATTGCACCACTGCACTCCAGCCTGGGTGACAGAGTGAGACTCCATCTCAAAAAAAAAAAAAAAGAAGAGAAGAGACAGCCCAAAATCAATTTTCCAAAAACAGTGTCACCTCCAAAAAGACTGGGGGTGCTTCTTGCTATGGTCTGAATTTGTTTCCCCAAAACTCGTAAGTTGAAAAATCACCAATGTGATAGTATTAAGAGGTGGGGCCTGAAGGGGGTGATTAAGTTACAGAGAAGAACGCTGATGAATGTGGTAGTGCCCTCATAAAAGAGGTTGAAGGGAGCCGCTTTGCTCTTTCCTCACGTGAGGACACAGCAGCAAGGCGCCATTTTGAAGCTGGAAGCAAGCCCTCACCAGACACTGACCCTGCTGGCACCTTGATCTTGGACCCCCCGGCCTCGAGAAGGGTAAGCAATAAATGTATAGTATTTATAAATTATTCAGTCTAAGATATTTTGTTATAGCAGCCCTAACAGACTGAGACACCTTGGGAAGTCGTATACTATTTCAGCATCACTCAAGTGTCACATCATTCTTTTGCTCTCTTTATTTGTACCTTGTCCATTATCCCAAAAGTCTGCATTTAAATAAGTTGGTTATTCCTCTTTTGCTGTTCTGCACCACAATATCTTCAGTAGAAAGCAAACACCAAATTAAAAACCACACTCAGACCAATGCTAAACTCAACTTTGTTGCTAAATCAGTCCTAGGTTACAGACCTAAAACCTTCACCAACACCTAGCATTAGAATTAGCCATGGTTTGGGGTTTCTTTTTAATTTTCAGCTTTTATGGCTTTTAAAATTAAATGAACCCTCTGCACCCACACTCATTCTCAATAGGTACAGAAATTTCCACTGGCACTCAGAAAATGATGACACATTACAGATGTAACTGCTGAAGCAATTATCTCTTTGTTATTTTAAAATGGCCACACACCATTTTTAGCCAGGTCTTAACTGCCACAGCGGGAAATGAGGCCATAGTCTAATTAATTTTTATCTCAATTATCTGGGCAGCTGCCTGAATCCTAATCTTCCGTTTGTCAGTGGAAATATGACATGATTGGAAGACGTATATACATGAAAGAATATGGGCTCAAAAAAACTTTAATAAAACTGCCTAACTTCTCCCTTCAGTAAGCACTTCTAAGCTCATCTCTACTCCATATTTACCTTCTTAAACTTGTTCCTCAAAGTGTGGTCCATGGACCTCCAACATCAGCCCAGGAGCATTGCTGGAAATGCAGCAGCATCTAGGCTACCACCCCAGACCCACTGAATAAGAATCCCAGTTGCATCCTGTTCCCTAGGGGATTCCTGTGTACAGTACAGTTTGAAGAGCCCTGTATTAGCTTCCTGTGGCTGCTGTAACAGATTACCAAAACTTGATGGCTTAAAACAACAGAAATTTAATCCCTAACAGTTCTTTCTGGAAGCCAGATGTTCAAAATTTGTTTTTTTGTTTTGTTTTGACCAAAATAAAACAAGATGTTGGCAGGCACACATTCCCTCTGCTGGCTTGAGGAGAGAATTCGCTCCTTGCCTCTTTCCGCTTGTGATGGCTGCTGGTATTCCTGGGTTTCCAGCCCAATCTCTGTCCCCATCTTCACATCACCTTCTCCTCTATATGCATCTCAGCTCTTTCTCTGCTCTGTCTCTTATAAGGATGTTTGTGATGGAATTTAGGGCCCACTTGGTTAATCCAAAATAATCTCATCTCAAGATCTTTAATTTAAATCATATCTGCAAAGACTCTTTTTGTAAATAAAGTAACATTTACAGTTTCTAGGAATTAGAATGTGGATATCTTCTGGGGAGCCATTTTTCTGCCTATCACAGCCATGCATCTGGAAAGTTTTACTTTCACATGCCAGTCAGAATATAATGACACTACATAAATGATCTGTATAAATCACTTGTATAAATATCATCTCCAAATATAAATTTAGTAAATTTAACAAAAGGCCATCCTTCAAAACCTATTGTCAGCAAAGAAGCACTGAAGTTTCAAAGACTGCTCTGTGAACCAAATACAAGGCCTCTGAAGTTTCATTCTATTTGCAGCTCATAAACATATCCCTTACTTGCCTGGAATGCCTGTCAAACATTCAGATTTCTATGCCCCAACCCAGGCCTCCCAAATCCAAGTCACCAAGAAAGGGCCTGGGAATTTGTATTTTAAAAAGGCACTCTAAGGTGATTCTACCCAACAGTTTGAGAAACCCTGCTTAAACCAACACTTCTCATCCTGCACTGCACATTTAGGAAATTTCTTAAAAATACTGAGGCCCAGATCCATCTGACCAATTCAAGCTGATTCTCTTGAGGTGAGTATTTTCCAAAGCTCTCCAGGGGTTTTAACTTGCAGCCTGGCTTGAGACCCACTGATTTTACCTCTCCGTGCCCAGTTAAGAGTTAGAGGTGATTTAACAGAAACAGGCAAACCACTCATTAAACTATCTGGGCTGCTGCCCTTTTCAGAATACATGTTGAAGGGCCCTTCTTCACAGGATGGGTCACGCCTATGACAAGGCAATTATGAAAGTACGTAGCAAAATCAGCCCTGCAGGAGTTCTCACCCCAGCCATGAGAAGCCATGGACAAATAACATTCACCACCCACTCATGAGCATCCTGCACCAGAGAATAAAGCCGTGCCCAAGCAATCCTTTCACCCAACCCAAATTCCATCCTACTTTATGAAGAGGAACTTTCTCTTCTTCTCCACCTCCCTCCCCAATCTCCACCATGCCACATACACTTTCTTCTAGCCCCACAATACCAAAGTAATCAAGGTTTTAAAATTTTTAATGTTTTATTTAATACATTGAAATGTTCCCTACTTTCGTGTAAAGATGAAAAGTTTACATCTTTGGTCTTTCCCACGGAGTGTTATTGTCTAGCTGAGGAGCACATTGGCCAAATGGTAACAATTGGAGTCAAAAGTTCTGCAAGAAACTAGCAGAAATCAGCAGAACAAGGAAAAGGGTATGAGAAGGAGAGAGTAGTAGCTTCTCTTGCTATAGGGAAGAATTTGTGTTCAGTGGAAAATCATGCATTATCTACAACTCACTCTTCCGTTTTATCTGATTCTGAGACTACAGAGGCTATTCATCAACTCTAAATTATGGATAACTGATAGTAATACAAAATAATCTTTGTCTATAAACAGGAAAATTCTGTCCTATACAGTAAAGAAAAAAGAATTTCAGTTGAATTGAACTTTTGAAGTGAGGACTTCCCTCCCCACTCAACGGGGGAAAAATTGCCTTGATTTGCACATTCACATCAATTTTTCTTTACTCCATATAAATTTGTTCTTTTTATAATTTTTCCTTTGAACCAGTTATAATATCATGATAAATACATCCTTAATGAATGTTTATTTTTATAGTTGCATAAAAGTTATGATTTTACCCTTTTTTGAAAATTCTTTTTTAACATTGCTCATGACCACTTTAGATGCCAAAGAGGACAAGACCCACGATGACTGCTCAAGCTTATAGATAAACCCTAAAACAATCAGATGAAGGTAAAGAGATCTTGCCTCTGGGAATGAGTCTTTTAGAGTATCCCAGGCATCTAGGCCCGAACTTGTTTTCTCCTGGCTCCTTCATTTCTAGCCAAGGGAGCAATCACCACCTAGGACCACAAACTGTTCTCCACCTATGAAGCTGAATGCAGGTACAGAATGTATCAGAGCAAGGGATTCTTCTCCCTGGGACCTTATTTGAGAAGAAGTCTTGACTGCTTAAATCAGCTCTCTCCCACAAGGGGCTGGTGCTGTTTATAGGTGCCCACAACAACCTGGAGGTTTAGAAACAATATCAGGAACAATGCCAGTGGTGTTTTCTCCAAGCCCACAAGGATAGTAAAGGTAATGTGAGACGGTGGGAAGTTTCACAAAATGAAAAGAAAAAACTAGCTGTGGGGAAAATTACAGAATTAACCTAAGTGCATGACATCACCTAGATTAGTTATAATATTTAAAGCATGATTCTATTTATCTCATGATGATCAAAATTACAAATATTTCATCAAGGTAGAAAATTTTAAACCACTATTACCTCGTTCAAATAATCTGTCCCACACATACACAATATTTTAGTTATGATATATGTATAGTTGCTTTGATCTAAATTTTCCCAAGGTCTCTGAAATTAGTCTTACTCTTCGATCATATGATTCTCTACCCAAGGCCTGGTCATCACCCCAAATTTCTTTATCTCCAAAGTCCGTATTTCAACCATGTAGCTCTTCAATCACAATCTTTTTGTTTTCCAGCTGGTTAAGATGATCCCACAACTTTTTGTTCAACTTCGTTGGTATACCTACCATCGAGCCCTCCACTTTCTCCCTATCCACTGGGATATCTCTCTACCTTCTCCTTATCAATTACCTCCTTCCTGTCTTCTCTTCCATTCCTCTCTAGCTTTGATTTCATTATTAAGTAATATTTTACAAATATCCTATATTCCCTTGCCCCCAACTCTGCCTCTATATCCCACTTCTCTGGCAAAATCTGTAACTCAGATGAATCCAACTACCATTTTCTTCAAAACTGTACCTGGGCATCTAAGGGATGCTGGGAAAATCTCATAGCTGGGTTAATTGGTGGCACTGTAAATTATATTGAAGGCCAATCTCAACCAGATCCTCAACTTGACTTCATAACCTCATCACATGGCTACAGACAATTCCCTGCCCACTCGCATACCTATCTCAAATGTTCTCTCTTCTCCTATCACCTGTGACTCCATCAAATCCCTCCCTTGCTCTCAGCAAACAATGCAAGGTCACAGGGGAAGCAGGAGTCTTCAGATGCAGAGGCCATCGATATGCTGATGACTCCCTAATTCAAGCCTCCAGCCCTGGCCTTCGTATAAGCTCCAATCCCAAAATCAAACTCTTGATCATCCCCCTTAAAAAACTGTGGTCCTCTTTCAGTTCCCCATCTCAATTACTGGCACCACAATCAATTTCATTGGACAAAGCAGACATTTTCAAGCCATCCCTTTTACATCCTTCCCCCTCAACCTGAAAAGTCATTTCCTCACCGAGTCCTGCATTTTGCTTCCTCTTTACATGTCAAATGAATCCACATCTTTCCATGTGTATTGCCATCCCTAAGCTGTTATCTTGCCTTGCCTAGGCTCTTGTTTGATGACCAACCACTACCTACAATGCAAGTGGCTCGTGGACAGGCACTTTCACAGTAAATCACTCAAATATACAAGGCCTAGAAGAAACAAGAGTTGCTGGATTGGCCACTGCAAAAGAGCTTATTTATTCAACAAATACTTTTTGCATTTCTACTCTGGTCTAGACATTATATTAGGAAATGCACAAAAGATGATCTAAGAGTTCCTCCTCAAAAAAACTCACCATCTAGAAGGTAGTGGGAGCACTCAGTCAACAATAATAATATAAGGCAGAATACAAACATTCTGTAAGCAAAATACTGGGGCAGGGAGGATGGCAGGTACAATTTAAAGAAAGAACAAATCCCAGACAAATGGATATTTAAGAAAAACTTCATGAAGAAGATGGTGTCAACACACGAAGACAGGGTAGATGGACAATAAACACATTATAGGAGAAGGTGAGTTTCTAAGCAAAGAAATAAAAGCCAGAAAGTACAGGAGAAAAAAATTCAACCCAGTGATCATGGACTAATGAGAGATGGAGTTAGAATGGAAGAGTTATTGGAAATCCACCGGGAGAAATTCAATGGGGCATGGGAAAAACTTCAAACAGAGGGTTTCTCTCTTTAAGTGGCTTTGCTTTAGGTATAATTTACATTTTGAGTGACTTAGCTAAAACGAGGGAATGCTTTAAGTCTATGCCACTCCATGCAGACTTGGGAATGAATTAAGAAGAGCCCTGTTGATGACATCTATGCACTTGGTAATTGTATTGGTCTGTTCTCGTATGGCTATAAAGAAATACCTGAGACTGGGCAATTTATAAAGAAAAGAGGTTTAATCGGCTCACGATTCCACAGGCTGTATAGGAGGCATGATGCTGGCATCTGCTCAGCTTCTGGGAGGCCCCAGGAAATTTACAATCATGGCAGAAGGTAAACGGGAAGCACACATATTACATGGCTGGAGCAGGAGCGAGAGAGGGGAAAGGGGAGGTACTCACACTTTTAAATGACCAGATCTCACAAGAGCTCACTCGCTATTGTGAGGATAGCACCAAGGGGGAAATCTGCCTCCGCAATCCAATCACCTCCCACCACGCCCCACCTCCAACACTGGGGGTTACACTTTGACATGAGATATGGGCGATGACAAAGATCCAAACCATATCAGTACTCCATAGTTTCTCACAGTGGATGTAAAGAGGAGATGTGCCTGCAATTTCTACATTCTTAGATCTTCACAGTATTTAGATTGGCACCTAAGAATCCAACTGTAGTGCCTAACAGATCAACGTTGCCCATTCCTTCACATAACAACTGTGACTGGCCTGTTCTATTGCTCTTTCTCAGAGGGAAGAAAACACATTAAACTTCTCTGTCAAAGAAGCCACAGGCACATGGACTTGTTTAGTTGCCTGAGTTATCCACAATCAGAGCCGAAGAGATACCCACAGCAAGATCAGGACAGAAGAGAGTAGCACTTAAGCTTCACAGGTGGTATTTCTTATTCTTTTTATCCCTGGTGCAAAAAAGCAGAATGCAAAGAAGCAAATTATGGCACAGTGTTGGGGAAAGGGTGGGACATGGGAAGTAACTAGACAGCAATATGCCACCACATCTTCTCCCTCACTGCTAGCAGACGTCACCACTCAATCAAAACGTCTTTTCCCACAGAGTCTAGCAATGGCCTCGAACCATTTCTGAACTTACCACTCCAGAAAACCACTGCCAATCAGTCAAAGTTGGCCCACAAGAACTAATGTTTTTTCCATTCTTAGAATAACAGAAAGAAAATCACAATCTATAGATCTGTCTTCAAACCCATTCAGACTGTTCCTAGCTATGTGGCCATGGGCAAATTCCCAATTCTCTAAGCCACAACTTTCCCACAGCTTTGAATGGAGATAACAACTTTGCCCTTACCACCTGCCAGAGTTGTGGCAAAACTCAAATGTGACAGTGCATGGAAGAATGCTTTGAAAACAGCAGGGCTCTATAGAGGTCAGATGTTCTCCAGATCGGTGGCATTACTACTTGTCACTTCCAGAACATTCCATGTGCCCTGCCCAGAGCACATTCCTTAGCCTTGGTTAGCTGCCTGCAGGGTCACATGTGAAAAGAAGCCAGTAGGAGGAATTCAGCAACTCTCTGCTGTCCTTTGCATCTTTTCATCTGTTCTTCCTCATCCAAAGCAGATGGGCATGTGGACCAGCCAGACTGCCATCTTTACTACAATTCTCCTGGCAGCCCAGAATGGCCCATGTCCAAGGAGCTGAACTTGAACTCGGCTAACTGGCTGAAGCCAGTCAGTGCTTAAGGGTTTGTAACAAATGCAAAATGCAACCACAGCTGTAGCTAAAGAAAACAATTTATAGCAGATTAAACAATTAACTTTTGAATAATAATTTCATATGAATTTATTTTGCATTTTGTGATGGTGCAAGGTGCTCTGTGCAGATGAGACCTTTCTAAATTAATAAGGCACGGGGATTATCTAAAAAGAACCATTTGGCTGGAGGTTCTGGAGTTTTCCTCAGCAGACTAAAGTTGGATGCCAGTGAAACTAAAAGTTGGAATGATTATGTCCTTGCAGAGAAAGTAACACCAGGAAGAATGCTTCCAAGAGCATCCAAGGAGCAGCACCAAGACTGCAGGAGCCCTGTTCATGTTCCCAGCAAGCGCAGTGCACAGCTTCCTGCCATTTTTATTCTGAGATGTGGAGAATGAATTATAGGGGCAAGTGCAGAGGCAGATAGATAGACTTAGGAGACTACTGGAACAATGCAGATAAAGATGATGGCAGTGCAGGGGGAAAGGAGACTGAATCAGGGAGTAGAATTGACCAGACGTATTAATGGATCAGATGGAGGAGATGAATGAAAGGGATGAATTGAGAATGGCTCTAATGTTTTTGACTTGAATAACTGGATGGATGGAGGTGGCATTTACTGAAACAGGGAAAAAACAGAGGAGGTGTGGCTGAGAATCCAGTTTTATCTTGAGCATTGAGAGGGTTTTTCCTCCTGACATCGAATACACGGTCTTTTCCAACACCACTTCTCCAATTCTCCAACACCAACGAGGTGTCCCATAGTTCAATTCAATTCAGATGCTAACTACCCAGAGTTTAGCTTCAGACTCCCCAGTTTAAGGGCTCAATCCCAAGAGATTGCCCTCACTTCAGATGCCAGGCACAAGTATCAGGTCACCTGTACTTGACCTGATACTTACTAAATCGGAGGTTCCCATGACCCCCTCCTAGTTTTAATAATTTGCTAGAATGGTTCAAAGAACTCAGGAAGCCACTTTACTTATGTTTATGAGTTTATCATAAAGATACAAACAGCAAGGTACACAGGGCAAGGTCTAAAAGGGTCCTAAGAACAGTGTCTTTTGTCCCTTGTGGAACTGGGGTATATCACTCTCCTGGCACGTGGATGTGTTCACCCACTCAGAAGCTCTCTGAACTCTGTTGTTTAGGGGATTTTATCGAATTTTAATTATGTAGTCATGATTCATCAATGGCCATGACATTGTCCATGGGTGATTGACTCAATCTCTAGCCCCTCTCACTTCCCTAGAGGTTACGTGCATACATAAAAGTTCCAAGGTTTTAATCAAGGTTGGTCTTTCTGGTGACCAGCCCCATCCTGAAACTATCCAGGGGCTTGCCAAGGGTCAGCTCATTAGTATACAAGATGCTCTGTAACCCTTATCATGCAGGAGCTCTGGGTTCTAGGAGCTCTGTGCCAGGAACCAAAGACAAAGACCAAATATCTTTCTATGATACCACAGGGATGTAAGTTTCAGATGCTGTCTCTACTATCCTATATAACAGATAGTCATATATGAAGCTGGGGCTCAGGGAGAAATCAGAGGCCAGATTCAAATTTTATCTCTGCTGCTTATTAGCATCTGTGACTATTAACAGGTACTTAACCTCTCCACATCTTAGCTGCTTAATTTCTAAAATGTAAATAATAACCAGCTTGCAGGAGTCTATAAAAATAAGAAAGAGCATGTAAAGCTACCGTTCATTCAAAAAATATGTGTTGAGCCCCTGCTATGTTCCAGGAACTATTCTAGGTGCTGGAAATAGAACATGGGACAAAACAAACCAAAGCCCAACCCTCATAAATTTACATGCCACTGGAGAAGATCGACAATACATAAATAAATAAGAAAGTATGCACCATGAAGTTGGTGGTAAGTGCTATAAAGAAAAATGGGGGGAAGAGGAATGTCATCATCTTAAATAGAATGGCCTGAGAAGAGGACAGGTGAGCGGACGCCTGAGCAGGTGAGGGAGAGAGCAATGAAAATATCTGTAGAAGAGCATCCAGGCAATGAGAAAAGCAAGACAAAGAGACCTGAGGTGGAAGCCAGTGAGGCCAGAGGTGGCCCATTCAGAAGGGATGGCCACTGTTCAGAATTCCAACAGTGTTCATTGTCAGGATGGCCCATGTGACATGCATCCTAGGCTACTGCTTTCCAGAGGTACATTGTTGTAACTCCTCAACTTCATTGTAATCATTTACCTGCTCTTTAACTCATTAAAGAAGAGCCCAGAATATTTTTATACTGCCATTCCTGTCCCCCAGCCAAGTGCCTCAGACATGGAAGAGCAATTGTCATCTGGAACCTGACCAAACACATAAACATACACATACAAACAAGCAAATTGCCGACTCATCCTACTTACTGCAATATTAGTCTCTTCACTTAAGTTTCCTCATCTCCACCAGAAACTAAGTTATTTTGAATTTATTTGCATTAAGGAGTATTCACTCTTGGGGAACACACTTTTAACATGGCATTCTCCAGCAAGCCTGGCTTTCCTGAAACTCCTTCGACAAGGACAATTGCCTATATTAGCTGCATCAGCAGCTAACCTAACCCTGGAAAGAATGACTCTAAGTCCCACACACCTGAATGCTTTAGTGTGCAGGATGCTTTATTAGCAACACGTTTTCTCTGCTGATCATAAACACCTGCTGTTCCAAGGACCATAATTTGAGGAGCAAGCTTCTAGAGAACTAGAAATGCATGTGGAGAAAGTTAAAATAATAACCAGTCTTCGAAATGCTCTGTGAGCAAAGAATATGCTTTTGCTATCAGCCAGGCACTGTGCTTAATGCTTTACTTACTCCAGCTAATTAAGTTAAATCTTCATCATACCCTTGGCAAGGTAGACATTTGCCCCATGCTACAGAGGAATAAGTGACATCTCAGAGAGAGGTTAAGAAATGCCAACCTCAGAGAGATGTAGTCACTGGCCCAAGGTCAGGCTACTGAAGGGTAGAAGTAGGATTTTAACCCAGATCAACTAGTATTGAAAACAGCATATCAAATGTATATGCAACAAAGATCCAACAAGGGATCTCATTCTAAAAGTCAAGCGAAGTTCTTTTTGCAGAAATTAAAGGCTTGTCCTTACTGGTAACCATGAAAAGCTAGAGCTGAGTACCTGCTCTGATTGAGACCAATGCCCAGGATGGGAGGTAGAGGCATGCTGAGAGCCTGGCCCCCTTCCACAGGAGTGAACTGACAGACAAGTTGGACTTTAGTGCAAAGCACTGGAGTTTTTCCCCATGAATTAGCCATGGGTGCTCAATGCTGATGACTGAGAACAATTATACTGCTCACAGCAGATGGGAGCATATGGTGCCAACCACAATGAATCAATGTGTCACAGCAGCCAGGTTCTCAGATACGATTTAGAAAATGTTGCCAAACAATGATTACGATATCAGCAGGGGGATGGGGCCAGCAATTAACATCTTTCAGTCAATCACTTATAGCATTTTTTAAAAACCTTTATCCAATAGCTATTGCCGCGGCTTCAGTTTATAGATAGAGGTACAAAGCAGTTTATAAACAGAGGTACAAAGCAGTTTGCCTCAATTTACAGAGTAAGTCATTGACAGAATTTGTGGGGTTTTGTGGGAGCCTAATACGTAGATTCCCTCTTCTGCCCGGGTCTTGAACTAATCAAGAAATAAAATGGCAGAGGCAGAGATGGGGCACAAAATACCATCTTTATTACAGATAAAGCTAGGCTGGAAGACAAATGGCCTGGCTGACTCTCTTATAACCAACTTGGAGGGGCCACCTGAGGGGAAGGTAAAGCTCCCAGGGTCATTGGCCCCATGGTCTGGATGGATAAGAAAGGAGAATCCCCTATTCTCAAGACCTTGATCAGATAGATTAATTCCCCAGGTAAAAAACATGGTTCAAACAAAGGCTGTTGCCAGTCAAACAGGTAACTCACTTTATCTGCTTAAGCAATTTATCTATTTAGGGGTGTCACTCTTTTTGTGATTTTTCTAATCAGGGTCTTTGAGCTGATTATATTGCTATAATTGGGAGATGGGCTTCCACTAAAGGGAATGAATATTATAATACCACTGCCAATCATCCCAAGAACAGTTTGACCCTGGCAGGAAATTAGGATTCAGGGAGACAAGCCCAAGATTGAGATGAGGATAAAATCTCTTCTCTCAGGCAACAGATAATATCCAAGCAGAAGATCCTGTCCCAGTGTATTAGTCCGTTCTCATGATGCTATAAGGACATACTCACGACTTGGTAATTTATAAAGGAAAGAGATTTAATTGACTCACAGTTCTGCAGGGCAGGGGAGGCTTCAGGTAACTTATAATTGTGACAGAAAGGGAAGCAAAAATGTCCTTCTTCACGAGGCAGCAGGAGAGAGAAGAAGCTGAGTGAAGGGGGAAGCCCCTTATAAAACCATCAGTTCTCATGAGAACTTACTGTGATGAGAATAGCAGCATGGGAGTAAGTGTCCCCATGATTCAATTACCTCCCACCGGCTCCCTCCCACCACACGTGGGGATTATGGGAACTATAATTCAAGATGAGATTCAGGTGGGGACACAGCAAACCACATCATTCTGCCCCTGGCTCCTCCAAAATCTCATGTCCTCACATTTCAAAACCAATCATTCCAGCATTAACCCAAAAGTTCAAGTCCAAAGTCTTATCTGAGACAAAGCAGGTCCCTTGTGCCTATGAGCCTGAAAAATGAAAAGCAAGTTAGTTGCTTCCTAGATACAATGGGAGTACAGGCATTGGGTAAATACTCCTGCTCCAAATAGGGGAATTGGCCAAAACAAAGGGGCCACAGGCCCCATACAAGTCCAAAATCCAATAGGGCAGTCATTAAACCCTAAAGTTCCAAAATGATCTCCTTTGACTCCATGTCTCACATCCAGGCCACGTGGATTCAAGAGGTGGGTTCCCATGGCCTTGGGCAGCTCCACCACCCCTGTGGCTTTGCAGGGTACAGACCCCCTCCATGCTGCTTTCACAGGCTGGCACTGAGTGTCTGTGGCTTTTCTAGGCACATGTTGCAAGCCATCAGGGTACCTACCATTCTAGGGTCTGGAGGACGGTGGCCCTCTTCTCACAGCTCCACTAGGCAGTGCCTCAGCAGGGACTCTGTGTGGAGGCTCCAACCCCACATTTCCCTTCTGCATTGCCCTGGCAGAGGTTTTCTATGACAGCTGTGCTCCTGTAGCAAACTTCTGCCTAAACATCCAGGCATTTCCATACATCCTCTGAAATCTAGGCAGAGGTTCCCAAACCTAGATTCTTGTCTTCTGTGCACCCCCAGGACCAACACCACATGGAAGCTGCCAAGGCTTGGGGCTTGACCCTCTGAAGCAATGGCCAGAGCTGTACCTTGGCCCCTTTTAGCCATGGCTGGAGCTCAAACAGCTGGGACATGAATATCATCCCTTGGCACCATGTCCCAAGGCCACATAGAGAAGGGAGACTCTGGGCCCGGCCCATGAAACCATTTTTCCCTCCTTGGCCTCTCAGCCTGTGATGGGAACGGCTGCTGTGAAGGTCTCTGACATGCCCTGCAGACATTTTCTCCATTGTCTTGGTGATTAACATTCAGCTTCTCGTTACTTATGCAGATTTCTGCAGAGGGGCTTGAATTTTCCCCAGAAAATGGGTTTTTATTTTCTACAGCATCATCAGGCTACAAATACTCCAAATTTTTATGCTCTGCTTCCTCTTGAACGTTTTGCCACTTAGAAATTTCTTCCAACAGATGCCTTAAATCATCTCTCTCAAGTTCAAAGTCCCACAGATTTCTAGGGCAGGGGCAAAATGCCACAAGTCTCTTTGCATAGTAGAGTGACCTTTACTCCAATTCCCAACAAGTTCCCCATCTCCATCCAAGACCACCTCAGCCTGGACTTCATTGTCCATATCACTATTGGCATTTTGGTCAAAGCCATTCAACAAGTCTCTAGGAAGTTCCAAACTTTCCCACATTTTCCTGTCTTCTTCCGTGCCCTCCAAACTGTTCCAACCTCTCCCTGTTACCCAGTTCCAAAGTCATTTCCACATTTTCAGGTATATTTATGGCAGCACCCCACTCTCTGTGGTACCAATTTACTGTATTAGTCCATTTTCACACTGCTATGAAGAAATACCTGAGACTGGGTAATTTGTACAGGAAGGAGTTTTAATTGACTCACAGTTCTGCATGGCTGGGGAGGTCTCAAGAAACTTAAAATCATGGTGGAAGGGGAAGCAAACACATCCTTCTTCACAAGGCAGCAGGAGACAGAAGAATGCATCAGATCTTATGAGAACTTACTATCACAAGAATAGCAGCAAGGGGGTAACCACCCCCATGATTCAATTACCTCCCACCGGGTCCCTCCTAACACACGTGGGGATTATGGGAACTACGATTCAAGATGAGATTTTGGTGGGGACACAGCCAAACCATATCACCCAGGAATGACAAAAAAGGAAGTATACATGTTTCTGCCTGCTCACTCTTTAGATTTCTGTTTCCAGGGCACTATCAATGCTGTCTGGTCCGACTCTTTGTCAATGCTGTCTCAGCAACCAAGCAAGAAGAGTAAATAAAATCTCACTGAGAGCTGGACACCACAAAAGCCATTACAGCACTGAGCAGATACCATCAGCCTGAATGTCAAATATAGCTGCACCAAGTCCATAGACCAAGCCTCACTAACTCTGAGCATCATCTTCTCTCTTTAGCCCCTGACCTGCAGCCTGTTACCAAGTCCCCTACTAAGAGAATTCTAGAATTCTTTAAGGGAAAAAAAAATCTTATGCCCCACTTCCAACTGAAATATTCCTCTATTCCACCCAACTGAAGATAACTTTCACAGTTTACTGCAGACATGTACTTTAAACAGAAGCAGTTTAGCTTCTGGTTGCATTAAACCTTTGTTCTCCAGAATAGTTTCTTGCCTTTATCTTTACATAACCAGAAGGCCTACTAAAGGGTTGCTGTTGTTGTTATAGGAGTAATCTGCCCCCAAAAGTCAAGTCAGACTTCCATCTCTAGGAAAACAAAAAGGGTACGGGCAATCTTTAAATAGCTATTGCTGACCTGCATCCAAGCCTTTGCTTCTATCCCACAAGATTTCAAAGAATATTAACGATTCCAGCTAATTCCATTACAGAAGTCCTAGTCCTATCTCAAAGTCGTGTACAGACACAGACATTTTTCTGTTTCCCTCTGACCTTAATAGAATGTTTATATTTTTGGAGCACTCTCTGTCAACATATTTTTATGCCTCAATATCTCCAGGAAAATAATAAACTCTGTTAGTAACAGCACCACACAGACTCCAACAGAGAGTTTCATTTTGGAGAATATATAAGGTCTGCAATACACAGACCTTACAAAGACAAAGCAGAATTTTGAGAGGTGAGTATTTTCATAGCTGAATTGTGTCTTAGTCTGTTCAGGCTGCTATAACAGAATACCTCAGACTGGGTAATTTATAAACAGTATTAGTTCATTCCTCACAGTTCTAGAGGCTTGGAAGTTTAAAATCAAGATGCCAGCAGATTCAGTATCTGGAGAGGACATATTCCTCATACATGGCAGCTTCTATCTGCCTTCATATGGCAGAAGGGGTAAACAAGTTCCCATGAGCCTCTCGTCTTCTCCAAGGCCTCACTTCTTACTAATGTTGCATTGGAGATTAGGTTTCAACAAATGAACATGGGAGGAACACAAACATTCAGAACATTCCACCTTGGCCCCCAAAATCCATATCCTTCCCACATGCAAAGTACATTTATTCCATCCCAATGGCCCCCAAAGTCTTAACTGGTTCCAGCATTAACTAAAATCTAAGTCCAAAGTCTCATCTAAATATCATCTAAATTAGATTTGGGTGAGACTCAAGGTATGATTCATCCTGAGGCAAATTTCTCTCCAGTTGTGAATCTGTGAAATCAAAAGTTATACACTTACAAAACACAATGGTGGGACAGGCAGAGGATAGGCATTCCCATTCCAAAAGATAGAAATAGGAAGGAAGAAAGGGGTGACTCATCCCAAGTAAGTTCAAAACCCAACAGGATGGACAATCTTAAACCTTAAAGATGCCCCACTTCCGGACACACTGGGGAAAAGGTTGGGTCTCCAAGGCTCTG
Source organism: Pongo abelii (assembly GCF_028885655.2). NCBI lineage: Eukaryota > Metazoa > Chordata > Mammalia > Primates > Hominidae > Pongo > Pongo abelii. The sequence continues at coordinate 61,271,484 of NC_071991.2, forward strand.
GGCAGCCCCATCCCTCATGGCTTTGCTGGGCACAGCACACACAACTTTCCCAGGTTGGAGTCCCCTGCCTGCGGTTCTCCCAGCCTGGAGTAGCACCCCGGTGGTTCTACCATTCTGGGGTCTCAGGGATGGCCCCACTCCCATGGCTTTATGAGCTATTGCCATAGTAGGGTCTCTGCAATATCTTCTCCCCTGTACCATTTCTCTGCCTGGGCCTTGAGGCTGTCCAGAGCATCCTCTGAAATCTAGGTGGGGGTAGCCATGACCCCACAGCTCATGCACTCTGAGCATCCATGGCGATGACACCTCACAAACACTGCCAAGGTTTACTGCCTGTGTCCTCGAAGGGGCAGCCACTGTGGGCTGTGCCACACTTGGGCCCACTGGAGCCACACCTGGGCTAGCTGAGAAGCACTGCACCAGAATGCAGGGAACAAAGACTTGAGGCAATACTGTGCTGTGAGGTCCCACAGACTCTAGAGGCCCCTCTTTTGACATGTCATGCACCACAAGACATTTCAGTCAATGACAAACTATACACAATGGTGGTCCCATAAGATTATAACACTATATTTTTACTGTACCCTTTTTTAATTTTTAATTTTTATGGATACATAGTATGTATACATATTTATGGAGTACATATGATGTTTTGATACAGCCATATATTGTGTAATAAACACATCAGAGTAACTAGGGTATCCATCAACTCAAGCATTTATCACTTCTCTGTGTTAGGAACATTGGACTTTTTCTATATTTAGATCTGTTTAGAAATGCAAACACTTACTGTTGTGGTACAGCTCCCTACATATTCAGTACAGTAATATGCTGTACAGGTTTGTAGCCTAAGAGCAATAGGCTATACCATATAGTCAAGGTGTAGCAGGCTGTACCATCAAGGTTTGTGTAAATACATTCTATGATGTCCATACAATGATAAAATCACCTAATGACCCATTTCTCAGAATATATCCGTGTCATTAAGTGACGCATCACTGTAGTTGATCTAGTCTGTCCCCCAGTCCCTTGGCCCTCTGGGCTTTTGAGTAGAGTGGCAGCCCAGATGATCTCTCTGAAATGCCCCAGGGGCCATTCTTCCATTGCCTTGATGAATAACACCTGGCTTCTAGTCTTACTATGTCTTACTAGTCTCTTTATGAAATAGTCACTTGGCCACGCTGTTTCATTTTTTCAAAAGAATGAAAAGCATTCTTTTTCATTTTTTAAAACATGACCAGGTTGACAATTTTCCAAATATTTAAGTTCTTCTTTCCTTTTGGTTATAAATTTCATTTTTAATTTGTTTCTCCCTTCTCACATTTTACTTTATTTACATACAGAAGCCACGCCACACCCTCAACACTTTGCTTAGGTACTTCTCCTACCAAATATCCTTTCTTCTCACTCAGAAGTTCCACCTTCCACAAAATACTAGAATACAAATTCAATTCAGCCAAGTTCTCAGCCACTTTATAAAAAAGATTGCCTTTCTTCCAATTTCCAATAAGATATTCTTCATTTCCATCTGAGACCTCATCAGAATGGCCTTTGCCATCCATATTTCTACCAGCATTCTGTGCATGATCTCTTAGGTAATCTCTAAGAAGACGGAGGCTTTCTCTACATATCTCTTCTGAGCCCTCATAAGAATCACCCATAATGCCCTCTTCATTTCAATGTAGGTTTTTTCTAGCATTCAAACTCCAAACTCTTCCAGCCCCTCCCCACTACCCAGTTCCAAAGCTGCTTCCACACATGTAGGTATTTGTTATAGCAACACCCCACTTCTTGGTACAAATTTCTGTCTTAGTCTGTTCAGGCTGCTATAACAAAATACATTAGAGTGGATAATTTATAAACAACAGAAATGTATTGCTCACAGTTCTGGAGGCTGTGAAGTTCAAAATCAAGATGCAACCAGATTCAGTGTCAGCTAAGGACCCATTCCTCATACATGGCAGCTTCTTAGTGTCCTCACATAGCAGAAGGGGTGAATAAGCCCCCTTGGGCTCTTTTATAAGGGAACTAATCTCACTCATGAGGGTTCTGCCCTCATGACATAATCACCTCCTAAACGTCCCACCTCTTAATACTATTGAATTGGAGATTACATTTCAACATGAATTTTGGGGAGACACAACATCCAGACTATAGCATCCCTCTACTTTCAACCCTCACCTTCCCCCAAAATAAGAATAAGTTCTTGGGAGGATCTAACCTCCCGATTTTCCCCCTCTCATTATTCAATCAGCTTCATGTGTTTATTTCAAACTTTACCACTTCAAAAGTTCAAGCCCTTCTGTTACATTAATGTCTGCTTTCATTTTTCTTTATTCTCTGTTCAAACAAGTTGTTAAAGTCTATGGTTAAAGAGGAGCCATACAGAGAAGGCTAATGCTCATTTCATTAGAAAGAACTGAATTTTACATTTGTAGGGTAGAAACACTGCCTCAAAACATAGTGATCTCTGATTCCTTCTACATTCTCCTTAGCTTACAGATATCCTAAAAATGATACGCATTTGGTGAGTGAGGAAGAGTGCTATCCTACCAAATTTACTACAAATTTGAAGCCTTCTTCTGGTTTTTCACCTTTAATTTTCTGGGGTTTTTTTTGTTTTTTTTTTTTTGAGATGGAGTTTCACTCTTGTTGCCCAGGCTGGAGTGCAATGGTGCAATCTTGGCTCACCGCAACCTCCACCTCCCAGGTTCAAGCAATTCTCCTGCCTCAGCCTCCCAAGTAGCTGGGATTACAGGCATGAGCCACCATGCCCAGCTAATTTTGTAATTTTAGTAGAGACAGGGTTTCTCTATGTTGGTCAGGCTGGTCTCGAACTCCCAACCTCAGGTGATCCACCCTCCTCGGCCTCCCAAAGTGCTGGGATTACAGGCATGAGCCACCACACCCAGCCTTCACTTTTAACTTTCAAAATGAAAGAGTTGTATCAGGAATACTCCTCCTATAAACAAGACCAATATATGGAAATTGTATTATATAAAAGAAAAATAAATGCATATTCACTTTGTAAAATAACTTATCCAGTGAATTTCTTTACTAGCAAGTTTCCCCAGTACTTCAAAAAAATGACACAATTTATTTTAAATTTTGATTTTTACACATGGGAAGACAGACTTATGTAAAATGAGGTACAACTACAGCCATAAAGAAAATTCTTCCCCACCAATTCACCAACCCTTCTCTATACATTAATATATTTATGTATATACTCGTTCTAATCATATAGAATATGAGTAACTGCACAAGTATACAGTTGCTATCTGCTATTTGGATAATTGCTACAACACAACTTGTTTTCCATATCACACTAGAAGAGACTGAGCTGAAATGTCAGTTTTCAGAATAAACACTTTTAAGCACTTACTTGGTGAGTTAGGAGTTCAGTATCTCAGGTGCCAAAGGGCTCTGACCTAACATTCGCTCATTCCTAGAGAAAACAGTTATGTTGAGTCACAGGCAGAAAGATAAGGGAAACACTTTTAGTTCTCAAATTAAGTTAGTCACTCATTTTGCAACTGCATTCACATCTGACAGCCTTGATAGACAAATATTTCAGGAGAAACTTATATAAAGAAAATAAATTGCCATTTGGCACTTTTCATGCCTGGCACCCTCAAGGAGAAGAAGACCCCATCTTTATTCCACAGGCAGCACTTCCTGCTGCTTTGTTCTTTATTTAGTTCTCTTTAAAGTTCAGCAGCATTTTAATTCTTTTTCAAATTCTCCAAAATTCTAAACCACTCCATACGTGACAGAATTTTAAATAAATCCTCATAGTTTCAAAAGTATAAATAAAGTCCTGAGCCACCACAGAAAGCAGCAACCAGTGTCTTTGTCAGGTACCCTCGCCTTCAGGCCTATCTTGATGCCCTTGGCTAGCACCATCTCTCCCTTCCCTCTGGCCACAGCCACCTACTGCCTTCCACCCACTTGGGGCTCCTAGTTTCATCCTCTATGTCTGCCTGCTACAGACTGCATCACTCAGCACTGCATGCATTGCACTGCATACTCTCATCCACCTTTCCTTTTTCCTAGCAGGATCCTTACCTTTTTTTTCCCCAAAAATTCACTCCTGCTCCACACAGTCATGCTCTTCAGGAAAGCTAACTCCATTCCCAGCTTTCAAGCGGTGGGTCTGATTAGTGTGAGTAAATCAGTACATAGCACTCTCCCAGTGACTATCATGGCTTAAGTTGGCCCAATCAAACTGAAGGGAAAGACAGTTGGAAAAGAAGTTTTTTTCTCACTCTCCCTTCCCTCTTCCGGACATGAATAAGGAAGCATGAGGCCCTACTTGTCAGTGGCAGCCCTCTTGTGACCATAAAAAGAACCATCTTCAGTTTGAAATTGATGTGGAAATATCTGGGATGAATTCTTGATGTCATCGTTGAACCACTAACCATATTCCTCTGAAGCTCACCTGACTTCTGAACTTCTTTCTTGTAGCACTTCTCAGAGGCTTTACTATTCCAAAATACACTGTGACCCTTCAAGAGGGAAGTGTGGTAAGTCTGTCCTTCCCAACCAGATTTGATCACACAGCCCTGTCTCTCTCAAGGACTAGCGTTCCACGGAACTCAGCTTGGGGAACACCACACTGTGGTCATTTTAGGATTATCTGGGGCCAAAATTTCTCCTGACATGCTGTCAATCACTAGCTACTAAAGAGCTAGGGATAAAGAACACACAACATAAATCCTTAAACCCAAGATGTCCTGCTTGAGATATACACTATGTGTTAATAGTTTGGACACAATCCAAATTCCACAATCACCTAATAATTTCTCTCTTTTTCTAAACCAAGTCAATACTAATTTATTAAATTACATATTTATTTTATTCACAAACATTTGGCATGATTCCTCTGCCCCAAATATTAAAATACCAACAAAAACAAGGCTTACTTCTGCCTAATATTCAAAGCCATCCTGATCTGACCCTTCCCTTATTAGCTGTTTGTCACAACTCCCCAGCCCAGTCTTCACCTTAGACTCATTACTCTCTCCCATCTCTTCAGTCCTCAGCTCAGATCCCAACCGCAGCAGCCTCATCCTTTCCAATTTTTTTTTTCAGGTCTAGAATTGCAAATTAATTTTAATTATACATTTAGTTATATAAGCAATACATTAATACATGCTCCTTATAAAAATCTAAATGCTAGGCTAACATCCCCTTTGATAGCCCCAATTGTGGTTCTTTCCTGCCTCTACAAAAGTAACCACTGTTATCAGCTTTATGTGTAACCTTCCAGACCTTTTTCTGGGCATTTATACACACATATATGGACCCACAGAACACATGCAGGCATCTTCCATTCTATTGCTGCTCACTGTCCTCACCTTGGTTATGGACAGCTTTAAGGTCCTGGAAGCCAGGAGAGGTATTGAGAGGTGACAGCGTGCTGGCAGCCCTCGCAGCCCTCGCTCACTCTCGGTGCCTCCTTGGCCTCGACGCCCATTCTGGCCGTGCTTGAGGAACCCTTCAGCCCACCACTGCACCATGGGAGCCCTTCTCTGGGCTGTCCAAGGCCGGAGCTGCCTCCCTGGGCTTGCGGGGAGGTGTGGAGGGAGAGGCACCGGCAGGAACTGGGGCTGTGCTCGGTGCTTGCGGGCCAGCTAGAGTTCCGGGTGGGCGTGGGCTTGGCAGGCCCCGCACTCGGAGCGGCCAGTCGGCCCCTCCGGCCCCGGGCAGTGAGGGGCTTAGCACCCAGGCCAGCAGCTGTGGAGGGTGCGCCAGGTCCCCCAGCAATGCTGGCCCACTGGCTGTGTGCTCGATTTCTCACCGGGCCTTAGCTGCCTCCCGAGGGGCAGGGCTCAGGACCTACAGCCCGCCATGCCTGGGTCTCCCCCACCCAACACCCCCCATCCCCCCCAACGCCCCCACACTGTGGAAGCTTTGTTCTTTCACTCTTTGCAATAAACCTTGCTGCTGCTCACTCTATGGGTCCACACTGCCTTTATGAGCTGTAACACTCACCGCCGAGGTCTGCAGCTTCACTCCTGAAGCCAGTGAGACTAGAACCCACCCGGAGGAACAAACAACTCCAGACACACCGCCTTAAGAGCTGTAACACTCACCGCGAAGGTCTGCAGCTTTACTCCTGAGCCAGTGAGACCACGAACCCACCAGAAGGAAGAAACTCCAAACACATCTGAACATCAGAAGGAACAAACTCTGGACACGCCGCCTTTAAGAACTGTAAAACTCAGGGTGGAGCCAAGATGGCCGAATAGGAACAGCTCCGGTCTACAGCTCCCAGCGTGAGCGACGCAGAAGATGGGTGATTTCTGCATTTCCATCTGAGGTACCGGGTTCATCTCACCAGGGAGTGCCAGACAGTGGGCGCAGGACAGTGGGTGCAGCGCACTGTGCGTGAGCCGAAGCAGGGCGAGGCATTGCCTCACTCGGGAAGCACAAGGGGTCAGGAAGTTCCCTTTCCTAGTCAAAGAAAGGGGTGACAGATGGCACCTAGAAAATCAGGTCACTCCCACCCCAATACTGCGCTTTTCCAACGGGCTTAAAAAACGGCGCACCAGGAGATTATATCCTGCACCTGGCTCGGAGGGTCCTATGCCCACGGAGTCTCGCTGATTGCTAGCACGGCAGTCTGAGATCAAACTGCAAAGCGGCAGCGAGGCTGGGGGAGGGGCGCCCGCCATTGCCCAGGCTTGCTTAGGTAAAGAAAGCAGCCCGGAAGCTCAAACTGGATGGAGCCCACCACAGCTCAAGGAGGTCTGCCTGCCTCTGTAGGCTCCACCTCTGGGGGCAGGGCACAGACAAACAAAAAGACAGCAGTAACCTCTGCAGACTTAAATGTCCCTGTCTGACAGCTTTGAGGAGAGCAGTGGTTCTCCCAGCACGCAGCTGGAGATCTGAGAATGGGCAGACTGCCTCCTCAAGTGGGTCCCTGACCCCTGACCCCTGAGCAGCCTAACTGGGAGGCACCCCCCAGTAGGGACAGACTGACACCTCACACGGCTGGGTACTCCTCTGAGACAAAACTTCCAGAGGAACGATCAGACAGCAGCATTCGCGATTCATGAAAATCCACTGTTGTGCAGCCACCGCTGCTGGTACCCAGTCAAACAGAGTCTGGAGTGGACCTCTAGCAAACTCCAACAGACCTGCAGCTGAGGGTCCTGTCTGATAGAAGGAAAACTAACAAACAGAAAGGACATCCACACCAAAAACCCATCTGTACACCACCATCATCAAAGACCAAAAGTAGATAAAACCACAAAGATGGGGAAAAAACAGAGCAGAAAAACGGGAAACTCTAAAGAGCAGAGCGCCTCTCCTCCTCCAAAGAGACGCAGTTCCTCACCAGCAACGGAACAAAGCTGGACAAAGAATGACTTTGACGAGTTGACAGAAGAAGGCTTCAGACGATCAAACTACTCCGAGCTACAGGAGGAAATTCAAACCAAAGGCAAAGAAGTTGAAAATTTTGAAAAAACTTTGGACAAATGTATAACTAAAATAACCAATAGAGAGAAGTGCTTAAAGGAGCTGATGGAGCTGAAAGCCAAGGCTTGAGAACTACGTGAAGAATGCAGAAGCCTCAGGAGCCAACACGACCAACTGGAAGAAAGGGTATCAGTGATGCAAGATGAAATGAATGAAATGAAGCCAGAAGGGAAGTTTAGAGAAAAAAGAATAAAAAGAAATGAACAAAGCCTCCAAGAAACATGGGACTATGCGAAAAGACCAAATCTACATCTGATTGGTGTACCTGAAAGTGACGGGGAGAATGGAACCAAGTTGGAAAACACTCTGCAGGATATTATCCAGGAGAACTTCCCCAATCTAGCAAGGCAGGCCAACATTCAGATTCAGGAAATACAGAGAACACCACAAACATACTCCTTGAGAAGAGCAACTCCAAGACACATAATTGTCAGATTCAACAAAGTTGAAATGAAGGAAAAATGTTGATGGCAGCCAGACAGAAAGGTCGGGTTACCCACAAAGGGAAGCCCATCAGACTAACAGTGGATCTCTTGGCAGAAACTCTACAAGCCAGAAGAGAGTGGGGGCCAATATTCAACATTCTTAAAGAAAAGAATTTTCAACCCAAAATTTCATATCCAGCCAAACTAAGCTTCATAAGTGAAGGAGAAATAAAATACTTTACAGACAAGCAAAGGCTGAGAGATTTTGTCACCACCAGGCCTGCCCTAAAAGAGCTCCTGAAGGAAGCACTAAACATGGAAAGGAACAACCGGTACCAGCCACTGCAAAATCATGCCAAATTGTAAAGACCATCGAGGGTAGGAAGAAACTGCATCAACTAATGAGCAAAATAACCAGCTAACATCATAATGACAGGATCAAATTCACACATAACAATATTAACTTTAAATGTAAATGGACTAAATGCTCCAATTAAAAGACACAGACTGGCAAATTGGATAAAGAGTCAAGACCCATCAGTGTGCTGTATTCAGGAAACCCATCTCACGTGCAGAGACACACATAGGCTCAAAATAAAAGGATGGAGGAAGATCTACCAAGCAAATGGAAAACAAAAAAAGGCAGGGGTTGCAATCCTAGTCTCGGATAAAACAGACTTTAAACCAACAAAGATCCAAAGAGACAAAGAAGGCCATTACATAATGGTAAAGGGATCAATTCAACAAGAAGAGCTAACTATCCTAAATATATATGCACCCAATACAGGAGCACCCAGATTCATAAAGCAAGTCCTGAGTGACCTCCAAAGAGACTTAGACTCCCACACAATAACAATGGGAGACTTTAACACCCCACTGTCAACATTAGACAGATCAACGAGACAGAAAGTTAACAAGGATACCCAGGAATTGAACTCAGCTCTGCACCAAGCGGACCTAATAGACATCTACAGAACTCTCCACCCCAAATCAACAGAATATACATTTTTTTCAGCACCACAGCACACCTATTCCAAAATTGACCACATAGTTGGAAGTAAAGCTCTCCTCAGCAAATGTAAAAGAACAGAAATTATAACAAACTGTCTCTCAGACCACAGTGCAATCAAACTAAAACTCAGGATTAAGAAACTCACTCAAAACCGCTCAACTACATGGAAACTGAACAACCTGCTCCTGAATGACTACTGGGTACATAACGAAATGAAGGCAGAAATAAAGATGTTCTTTGAAACCAACGAGAACAAAGACACAACGTACCAGAATCTCTGGGACACATTCAAAGCAGTGTGTAGAGGGAAATTTATAGCACTAAATGCCCACAAGAGAAAGCAGGAAAGATCCAAAATTGACACCCTAACATCACAATTAAAAGAACTAGAAAAGCAAGAGCAAACACATTCAAAAGCTAGCAGAAGTTAAGAAACAACTAAAATCAGAGCAGAACTGAGGGAAATAGAGACAAAAAAAACCCTTCAAAAAATTAATGAATCCAGGAGCTGGTTTTTTGAAAGGATCAACAAAATTGATAGACCGCTAGCAAGACTAATAAAGAAAAAGAGAAGAATCAAATAGACGCAATAAAAAATGATAAAGGGGATATCACCACCGATCCCACAGAAATACAAACTACCATCAGAGAATACTACAAACATCTCTATGCAAATAAACTAGAAAATCTAGAAGAAATGGATAAATTCCTCGACACATACACCCTCCCAAGACTAAACCAGGAAGAAGTTGAATCTCTGAATAGACTAATAACAGGATCTGAAATTGTGGCAATAATCAATAGCTTACCAACCAAAAAGAGTCCAGGACCAGATGGATTCACAGCTGAATTCTACCAGAGGTACAAGGAGGAACTGGTACCATTCCTTCTGAAACTATTCCAATCAACAGAAAAAGAGGGAATCCTCCCTGACTCATTTTATGAGGCCAGCATCATCCTGATACCAAAGCCGGGCAGAGACACAACCAAAAAAGAGAATTTTAGACCAATATCCTTGATGAACATTGATGCAAAAATCCTCAGTAAAATACTGGCAAACCAAATCCAGCAGCACATCAAAAAGCTTATCCACCATGATCAAGTGGGCTTCATCCCTGGGATGCAAGGCTGGTTCAATATACGCAAATCAATAAATGTAATCCAGCATATAAACAGAACCAAAGACAAAAACCACATGATTATCTTAATAGATGCAGAAAAGGCCTTTGACAAAATTCAACAATGCTTCATGCTAAAAACTCTCAATAAATTAGCTATTGATGGGATGTATCTCAAAATAATAAGAGCTATCTATGACAAACCCACAGCCAATATCATACTGAATGGGCAAAAACTGGAAGCATTCCCTTTGAAAACTGGCACAAGACAGGGATGCCCTCTCTCACCACTCCTATTCAACATAGTGTTGGAAGTTCTGGCCAGGGCAATTAGGCAGGAGAAGGAAATAAAGGGCATTCAACTAGGAAAAGAGGAAGTCAAATGGTCCCTGTTTGCAGATGACATGATTGTATATCTAGAAAACCCCATCATCTCAGCCCAAAATCTCCTTAAGCTGATAAGCAACTTCAGCAAAGTCTCAGGATACAAAATCAATGTACAAAAAGCACAAGCATTCTTATACACCAATAACAGACAAATAGAGAGCCAAATCATGAGTGAACTCCCATTCACAATTGCTTCAAAGAGAATAAAATACCTAGGAATCCAACTTACAAGGGATGTAAAGGACCTCTTCAAGGAGAACTACAAACCACTGCTCAAGGAAATAAAAGAGGATACAAACAAATGGAAGAACATTCCATGCTCATGGATAGGAAGAATCAATATCGTGAAAATGGCCATACTGCCCAAGGAAATTTATAGATTGAATCTATAAATTGATGCCATCCCCATCAAGCTACCAATGACTTTCTTCACAGAATTGGAAAAAACTACTTTAAAGTTCTTATGGAACCAAAAAAGAGCCCGCATCGCCAAGTCAATCCTAAGCCAAAAGAACTAAGCTGGAGGCATCACGCTACCTGACTTCAAACTATACTACAAGGCTACAGTAACCAAAACAGCATGGTACTGATACCAAAACAGAGATATAGATCAATGGAACAGAACAGAGCTCTGAGAAATAACGCCACATATCTACAGCTATCTGATCTTTGACAAACCTGAGAAAAACAAGCAATGGGGAAAGGATTCCCTACTTAATAAATGGTGCTGGGAAAACTGGCTAGCCATATGGAGAAAGCTGAAACTGGATCCCTTCCTTACACCTTATACAAAAATCAATTCAAGATGGATTAAAGACTTAAACGTTAGACCTAAAACCATAAAAACCCTAGAAGAAAACCTAGGCATTACCTTTCAGGACATAGGCATGGGCAAGGACTTCATGTCTAAAACACCAAAAGCAATGGCAACAAAAGCCAAAAGTGACAAATGGGATCTAATTAAACTAAAGAGCTTCTGCACAGCAAAAGAAACTACCATCAGAGTGAACGGGCAACCTACAAAATGGGAGAAAATTTTTGCAACCTACTCATCTGACAAAGGGCTAATATCCAGAATCTACAATGAACTCCAACAAATTTACAAGAAAAAAACAACTCCATCAAAAAGTGGGTGAAGGATATGAACAGACACTTCTCAAAAGAAGACATTTATGCAGCCAAAAGACACATGAAAAAATGCTCACCATCACTGGCCATCAGAGAAATGCAAATCAAAACCACAATGAGATACCATCTCATACCAGTTAGAATGGCAATCATTCAAAAGTCAGGAAACAACAGGTGCTGGAGAGGATGTGGAGAAATAGGAACACTTTTACACTGTTGGTGGGACTGTAAACTAGTTCAACCATTGTGGAAGTCAGTGTGGCGATTCCTCAGCGATCTAGAACTAGAAATACCATTTGACCCAGCCATCCCATTACTGGGTATATACCCAAAGGACTATAAATCATGCTGCTATTAAGACACACGCACACGTATGTTTATTGCGGCACTATTCACAATAGCAAAGACTTTGAACCAACCCAAATGTCCAACAATGATAGACTGGATTAAGAAAATGTGGCACATATACACCATGGAATACTATGCAGCCATAAAAAATGATGAGTTCATGTCCTTTGTAGAGACATGGATGAAACTGGAAATCATCATTCTCAGTAAACTATCGCAAGAACAAAAAACCAAACACCGCATATTCTCACTTATAGGTGGGAATTGAACAATGAGAACACGTGGATACAGGAAGGGGAACATCACACTCTGGGGACTGTTGTGGGGTGGGGGGAGGGGGGAGGGATAGCTTTAGGAGATATACCTAATGCTAAATGGTGAGTTAATGGGTGCAGCACACCAGCATGGCACATGTATACATATGTAACTAACCTGCACATTGTGCACATGTACCCTAAAACTTAAAGTATAATAATAATAAAATAAAATAAAAAAGAACTGTAACACTCACCATGAGGGTCCACGGCTTCATTCTTGAACTCAGTGAGACCAAGAACCCACCAATTCTGGACGCAGTATTAGCTCCTAGAAACCGCGATCAAGGAAAAGAGAAGTACAACTTAGTCCCTCTGGAAAAATGGATAATACACAGCATCCGCTGTTACACCGAAAATGTCATATTCTCAGAGGGCAAGAACTGGACAGCAAAGCCCTCTCACAGTAATGCATGGAGGAGAAAAAAGGAGCCATGGGGTGCTAGGAGCAAGGCTGTCAGGCTCCCTGAAGAAGCATTATGATATGGTTTGGATTTGTGTCCCCATATCTCGTGTTTAATTGTAATCTCCCATGTTGGAGGAGGGGCCTGGTGGGAGGCGACTGGATCATGGGGGTGCATATCCCCTTTGCTGTTCTTGTGATAGTGAGTTCTCACCAGATCTGGTTGTTTAAAAGTGTGTGGCACCTCCCCCTCCGCCCTCTCTCTTCTGCTCTGGTCACATAAGATATGTCTGCTTCCCCTTCACCTTCCATCAAGATTGAAAGCTTCCTGAGACCTCCCCAGCCATGCTACCTGTGCAGCCTGTGGAACCATGAGCCAATTACACCTCTTTTCTTTATAAATTACCCAGTCTCAGCTATTTCTTTATAGCAGTGGGAGAGTGAACAAACATACCTTACAATCTCCATCGGATGTCACAGGGCTGCAATGGTTTGAAGTAGGCAACACTCCAACCCTCATCAACATTGTGCAGTCCAGCTCTTCCCTGGGATCCTCTTCACAAGCTACACTCCACTCCCCCAGCCCCTCTCTACTTCTCACCCCTTCTGTCTGGAAAGCTGGGAGAGCTGCCATTTTGGATTTGGACAGCTACTTCCCAAATGTCCAACCAAGGGAAAGTAGGGAAACAAAAGAAGGCCCACCCATGTTTACAGTGGGTTTGCTGTTCCTTGCCCACTCTTCATCGTTACAGCCAAAACCGTTCTCTCCTGAGTTTGACAGAAACACTCTTAGGACAAATGTGCTAGTAGTGGCATGTTTTTCCCCAGGATCAGAGAGAGAGCACAACTGGGGGTGAGGTGGAAGGGACCCCCTGATGAAGTGGCAGTACAAGGGGAAAAGGGTGCTGAGCAAGAGTCAGACACACATCTGCACCAGCTCCCGTCACCTCCCCCCGCCCCAAGCACTCCACCTTCCCCCTCATTTCCTGCACTGAGCCTTTGGTTATGAAACCTCTTTTGTTAATATCCACTAGATGTATTTGAATAAAATACCAAAATAGCCAAGTATAAATGTAAAGTTTCCATTAAAGATGACCTCACTAGATTCACAACTCCTTCAGAACAGCACAGCCCTGTGTGAAGCCAGCAGAGTGGGTGAGTGGGAGCTTCACCTGGGTTCAGGCAACGCTTTTAATTGACTACAATCCTCAATTCTGGCTCATGTCCCAGAATACAAGGCAAGGCTCCTCTCTTCTGGTCATCTAAGACTTCTGCCTTTTCTTTTTTTTCTTTTGAGACGGAGTCTCACTCTGTCGCCCAGGCTGGAGTGCAGTGGTGCAATCTCTGCTCATTGCCACCTCCACCTCCCGGGTTCAAGTGATTCTCCTGTCTCAGCCTCCGGAGTAGCTGGGCTTACAGGTGCCTGACACCACGCCTGGCTAATTTTTGTATTTTTAGTAGAGATGGGGTGTAACTGTGTTGGCCAGGCTGGTCTTGAACTCCTGACCTCAGGTGATCCGCCTGCCTTGGCCTCCCAAAGTGCTGGGATTACAGGCGTGAGCCACTGTGCCCGGCCTGACCACTGCCTTTTCATAAAGAAAATCCAACAGCAAAAAAGAATACATATATATTTGGAATTTTCCCCAGCATAATAATCTCTGCCTTCCTCCCTGACTTCATGTCCTCCCACTATCTCCTCCCCCACTCTGTCTCTCGCTGTCCCACTCAGAGATGATGCTCCTTCCTGGTTTAGGCCTTTGCACACACTGCTCCTCCTGCCTAGAGCGCTGCTCCTCCTGGTCTCTGCATGACTATTTCTTACTTGCCATTCACACTAAATGTCTTGTCTTGCTCTAAATGTCATCTCTCAGGCCTTTTCTGGATTTCTGCTCCAATATAGTCACTTTTTTAGATCTCTCTATTTTAGCTTTCTGCATAGAACCTAGCAATATCTGATGTTTTTCTTTTTTCCTTTTGCTGTTGCTGATGTTGTTTTTTAATTGTTTGACTTCTAGACTAGAATGGGAACGGGAATTTGCCTTGTTCATCCCAGCATCCCAGACATCTGAAAACAGAGCCTAGCATAAATAAGTATTGAATGAGTGCATCTTTGGACCTGCAACTTCACATGTAAGCCCTTGCCTAATCCTCCTTCTATCTCAAAGCTTGTTTCTCATCCTTCCCTCCAACTCATGCTTTCCTCCAACCAGACTCATTTATTTAAAGTTCTCCTTTCATGCATGCTGTGTTGTCTTCCATTCTTTTCCACATACAGTCATGGGCCACATAACAATGTTTCACCCAATCATGGACCACATATATGACAGTGGTCCCATAAGATTATAGTACTGCATTTTGACTGTACCTTGTTAATGTTGATGTATTTAAATCCATTGTGTTACAATTGTATTGCAATTGCATTACAATTGTATTGCCATTGCGTTACAATTGCATTGCCATTGTGTTACAATTGCCTACAATATTCAGTACAGTAGTATGCTATACAGAGTTGTAGCCTAGACACAATAGGCTATACCATATAGCCTAGGTGTGTAGTAGGCCATGTCATCTAGGTTTGTGTCAGTACACTCCGTGATGTTTACACATTGAAGAAATTGCCTAACAACACATCCCTCAGCATATATGCCCTTCGTTAATCGACATGTGACTGTACTGTTCTCTCCCTTTTCTGTTCCCCGACTTGCCTGAAACCCTAGCTTCTCCACCTAGCTGAATCCTTCCTGTCTTTTAGCTGTTAGATCAAACATCACCTTCTTCAAAAACAGTCCCCACCTACCTCCTTCCATCCTCAGCCAGGCTACAAGTTTCTCCTCTGTGTTGGGAATTCTCTGCTTGCATGTACCAAATTATTTATGTCATTGTTCTGGTTATGTATCTATTTACTCCTATTTACTCCCCTAGAGATTGAGATCATGAATGGGGGTCATGTTAGTTTCCATACATCTGCAGCCCACTGACAGGTGAGTACTCAATAAATGGCTGCTGAATGAATAAATAGGAAACATGTAAATATTCTGAAAGAAAAGAAAGAAGAGCAATAGAAAGAGGCTCGGCACGGTGGCTCACACCTGTAATCCCAGCACTTTGGGAGGCCAAGGCAGGTGGATCACTTGAGGTTAGGAGTTCGAGACCAGCCTGGCCAACACGGTGAAACCCCATCTCTACCAAAAATACAAAAAATTAGCTGGGTGTGGTGGTACCCGCCCATAGTCCCGGCTACTTGGGAGACTAAGGCAGGAGAATCGTTTGAACCTAGGAGGCAGAGAGTGCAGTGAGCCAAGATCATACCACTGCACTCCAGCCTGGGTGACAGAGTGAGACTCTGTCTCAAAATAAATAAATAAAGGGAGGGAGGGAGGGAGGGAGGATGGAAGGAAGGAAGGAAGGAAGGAAAGAAGGAAAGAAGAAAGAAAGGAAGGGAATTACTGAAATGCAAGAGAAAAGACTTCATCTAAATCTTTTAGATTTGGAAAAAAAATCCTGAATGAGACCAGAGAAACATCATATCAAAGTTAGGGGGATCTAAGACCTGCAGTGACCCTCCTTCATCTATTCCACTAGTTTTGATGCAATGATGTAGAAACCTACTAGATGTGGCCTTTTCAAATTATTTCTATTTATTATAAAATTATTGAACACAACAAAAGATAATCCAATATAAAATTACCTGACATCTAAACTAGGCCTTCCTGTTGATATACATACACCATGTCTTTGGGGTAGAAGAAGGCCACAGTAGTAACCTATAGGTGGGATCCACGATTGTGCACTATCACCCTGCAGGTATGGATATGTGCCCTCACCAATCCACAGGTGCCTAGGCTCTCACTGGGGGTTGGATTCAGTAGGAGGGCTCTCATTAGAGCAATATCAAAAACCTTTCTCCAGAGGCTTGCCCTTCCAGCTCAGGCAAGGGGATGGAAAGAATGTATCCCTGCAGCAGGAGCAAGTATCATGAAGGTATGAACGTTTGAGATCTTATAATTAATGGACACCTCTTGGCTGTCCTGGTTCTGTATATATATACTGTTTCTGTTACCCCAACCATATCGTTGTAAATCTTACGTATATGTAAACTAAGCAACCCCAAAGGATTGGTTTTAGCTGTAGTTTTTATGTATATACAAATTAGACAAACCAATGTCAATTCTAGATATGGTTAAGCAGACTTCCAGAGTAGGCTGATTCGATACCCCCACGCATGTGGCTAGAGTTTTACACATACACGAGTTAGGCAACCCTAGTATGTAGCTCCTAATAAGATGTGGTGCTTCCTTTCACTGGACACAAGCAGCTCTTATACGTTAGTATGATAAGATAATGAGACCAGAACTAGGACTATGTAATCACAAACATACTCTATGCAGTGGAGGCTGTAACATACACCATATAGTCTTCCTTCTCTTATAGAGAGAAGTACACATATGATCTGTTTCATTCTGCTCATAAAAGTGATAAAGGGAGCCAAAGGACTCGAGGCTCCTTCCCAGGTATATGATACCTTGCATCGATCCTCAACAAAGTAGTTTCTTTTCTATCCTCCTTTATTTCCTGGTGGTACCAAGGCTATGAACTGGGATAGACAGAAAGGGTTTCTCAATGACAAATTCTGCTCCCATGACATAAGTTCTCTGCCCTTGACCACCTAAAACTTCTAATTGGACCAATTTCTCTCCTTGATGTCTTAAGAGAAAAAAAGAAAATAAAAATTACAAATCAGAAGGTTTATGGCCCATGTCAAGCAACATCTTTCTAAGAAGATGGAATCAATACTGATGCAACCCATAGCCTTACAATAGGAATATAAAGCAAAGAGATAGATTTCCCCAAGATTCATCTAGGCCTACTAGTTTCATTTCTGTAGTTGGGCCTCATATGTGAAAAGTCTCCAACAGGGAGAACTAGTCATCTAGAGACAGAATATCCTAACTTTTCAAATACAGTCATGCATCATTTAATGATGGGGATATGTTCTATAAAATGTATCACTAGACGATTTCATCATGGTGCAAACATTATAGAGTGCTCATACACAAACAGATGGGAGAGCCTACCACACACTGAGGCTATATGGTATAGCCTAGTGCTCCTAGGCTACAACCCTGTTGAGCATGTTACTGTACTGAATATTGTAGGCAACTGTAACACAATGGTAAGGATTTGTGTATCTAAACATAGCTAAACATAGAAAAGGTACAGGGAAAATATGGTATAAAAGATTTAAAAATGATACATTTGTATAAGGTACTCACTGTGAATGAAGCTTGTAGGACTGGAAGTTGCTCTAGATAAGTCAGTGAGTTAGTGGAGAGTGAATACGAAGGCATAGGGCATTACTGTAGCACTGTACTACAGTAGAACACTACTCCAGACTTTATAAACAATGTACACTCAGGCTACATTAAATTTATAAAAATATTTTTTCTTCAATAATAAATTAACTTTAGCTAACTGTAATTTTTTTAAGCTAGAATTGTCATTTATTTATTTATTTTTTCTTTTTTTTATTATTATTATACTTTAAGTTTTAGGGTACATGTACACAATGTGCAGGTTAGTTACATATGTATACATGGCCATGCTGGTGTGCTGCACCCATTAACTTGCCATTTAGCATTAGGTATATCTCCTAATGCTATCCCTCCCCCCACCCCACAACAGTCCCCAGAGTGTGATGTTCCCCTTCCTGTGTCCATGTGTTCTCATTGTTCAAATCCCATCTATGAGTGAGAACATGCGGTGTTTGGTTTTTTCTCCTTGCGACAGTTTACTGACAATGATGATTTCCAATTTCATCCATGTCCCTACAAAGGACATGAACTCATCATTTTTTATGGCTGCATAGTATTCCATGGTGTATATGTGCCACATTTTCTTAACCCAGTCTATCATTGTTGGACATTTGGGTTGGTTCCAAGTCTTTGCTATTGTGAATAGTGCCGCAATAAACATACATGTGCATGTGTCTTTATAGCAGCATGATTTATAATCCTATGGGTATATACCCAGTAATAGGATGGCTGGGTCAAATGGTATTTCTAGTTCTAGATCCCTGAGGAAGCGCCACACTGACTTCCACAATGGTTGAACTAGTTTACAGTCCCACCAACAGTGTAAAAGTGTTCCTATTTCTCCACATCCTCTCCAGCACCTGTTGTTTCCTGACTTTTGAATGATTGCCATTCTAACTGGTATGAGATGGTATCTCATTATGGTTTTGATTTGCATTTCTCTGATGGCCAGTGATGATGAGCATTTTTTCATGTGTCTTTTGGCTGCATAAATGTCTTCTTTTGAGAAGTGTCTGTTCATATCCTTTGCCCACTTTTTGATGGGGTTGTTTTTTTCTTGTAAATTTGTTGGAGTTCATTGTAGATTCTGGATATTAACCCTTTGTCAGATGAGTAGGTTGCAAAAATTTTCTCCCATTTTGTAGGTTGCCCGTTCACTCTGATGGTAGTTTCTTTTGCTGTGCAGAAGCTCTTTGGTTTAATTAGATCCCATTTGTCACTTTTGGCTTTTGTTGCCATTGCTTTTGGTGTTTTAGACATGAAGTCCTTGCCCATGCCTATGTCCTGAAAGGTAATGCCTAGGTTTTCTTCTAGGGTTTTTATGGTTTTAGGTCTAACGTTTAAGTCTTTAATCCATCCTGAATTAATTTTTGTATAAGGTGTAAGAAGGGATCCAGTTTCAGCTTTCTACATATGGCTAGCCAGTTTTCCCAGCACCATTTATTAAATAGGGAATCCTTCCCCATTGCTTGTTTTTCTCAGGTTTGTCAAAGATCAGATAGTTGTAGATATGCGGCATTATTTCTCAGGGCTCTGTTCTGTTCCATTGATCTATATCTCTGTTTTGGTATCAGTACCATGCTGTTTTGGTTACTGTAGCCTTGTAGTATAGTTTGAAGTCAGGTAGTGTGATGCCTCCAGCTTTGTTCTTTTGGCTTAGGATTGACTTGGCGATGCGGGCTCTTTTTTGGTTCCATAGGAACTTTAAAGTAGTTTTTTCCAATTCTGTGAAGAAAGTCATTGGTAGCTTGATGGGGATGGCATCAATTTACAGATTCAATCTATAAATTACCTTGGGCAGTATGGCCATTTTCACGATATTGATTCTTCCTATCCATGAGCATGGAATGTTCTTCCATTTGTTTGTATCCTCTTTTATTTCATTGAGCAGTGGTTTATAGTTCTCCTTGAAGAGGTCCTTCACGTCCCTTGTAAGTTGGATTCCTAAGCATTTTATTCTCTTTGAAGCAATTGTGAATGGGAGTTCACTCATGATTTGGCTCTCTGTTTGTCTGTTATTGGTGTATAAGAATGCTTGTGCTTTTTGTACATTGATTTTGTATCCTGAGACTTTGCTGAAGTTACTTATCAGCTTAAGGAGATTTTGGGCTGAGACGATAGGGTTTTCTAGATATACAATCATGTCATCTGCAAACAGGGACAATTTGACTTCCTCTTTTCCTAATTGAATATCCTTTATTTCCTTCTCCTGCCTAACTGCCCTGGCCAGAACTTCCAACACTATGTTGAATAGGAGTGGTGAGAGAGGGCATCCCTGTCTTGTGCCAGTTTTCAAAGGGAATGCTTCCAGTTTTTGCCCATTCAGTATGATATTGGCTGTGGGTTTGTCATAGATCGCTCTTATTATTTTGAGATACATCCCATCAATACCTAATTTATTGAGAGTTTTTAGCATGAAGGGTTGTTGAATTTTCTCAAAGGCCTTTTCCGCATCTATTGAGATAATCATGTGGTTTTTGTCTTTGGTTCTGTTTATATGCTGGATTACATTTATTGATTTGCATATATTGAACCAGCCTTGCATCCCAGGGATGAAGCCCACTTGATCATGGTGGATAAGCTTTTTGATGTGCTGCTGGACTTGGTTTGCCAGTATTTTATTGAGGATTTTTGCATCAATGTTCATCAAGGAGATTGGTCTAAAATTCTCTTTTTTGGTTGTGTCTCTGCCCGGCTTTGGTATCAGGATGATGCTGGCCTCATAAAATGAGTCAGGGAGGATTCCCTCTTTTTCTGTTGATTGGAATAGTTTCAGAAGGAATGGTACCAGTTCCTCCTTGTACCTCTGGTAGAATTCAGCTGTGAATCCATCTGGTCCTGGACTCTTTTTGGTTGGTAAGCTATTGATTATTGCCACAATTTCAGATCCTGTTATTAGTCTATTCAGAGATTCAACTTCTTCCTGGTTTAGTCTTGGGAGGGTGTATGTGTCGAGGAATTTATCCATTTCTTCTAGATTTTCTAGTTTATTTGCATAGAGGTGTTTGTAGTATTCTCTGATGGTAGTTTGTATTTCTGTGGGATCGGTGGTGATATCTCCTTTATCATTTTTTATTGCGTCTATTTGATTCTTCTCTTTTTCTTTATTAGTCTTGCTAGCGGTCTATCAATTTTGTTGATCCTTTCAAAAAACCAGCTCCTGGACTCATTAATTTTTTGAAGGGTTTTTTTGTCTCTATTTCCTTCAGTTCTGCTCTGATTTTAGTTATTTCTTGCCTTCTCCTAGCTTTTGAATGTGTTTGCTCTTGCTTTTCTAGTTCTTTTAATTGTGATGTTAGGGTGTCAATTTTGGATTTTTCCTGCTTTCTCTTGTGGGCATTTAGTGCTATAAATTTCCCTCTACACACTGCTTTGAATGTGTCCCAGAGATTCTGGTACATTGTGTCTTTGTTCTCGTTGGTTTCAAAGAACATCTTTATTTCTGCCTTCATTTCGTTATGTACCCAGTAGTCATTCAGGAGCAGGTTGTTCAGTTTCCATGTAGTTGAGTGGTTTTGAGTGAGTTTCTTAGTCCTGAGTTTTAGTTTGATTGCACTGTGGTCTGAGAGACAGTTTGTTATAATTTCTGTTCTTTTACATTTGCTGAGGAGAGCTTTACTTCCAACTATGTGGTCAATTTTGGAATAGGTGTGCTGTGGTGCTGAAAAAAATGTATATTCTGTTGATTTGGGGTGGAGAGTTCTGTAGATGTCTATTAGGTCTGCTTCGTGCAGAGCTGAGTTCAATTCCTGTATATCCTTGTTAACTTTCTGTCTCGTTGATCTGTCTAATGTTGACAGTGGGGTGTTAAAGTCTCCCATTATTATTGTGTGGGAGTCTAAGTCTCTTTGGAGGTCACTCAGGACTTGCTTTATGAATCTGGATGCTCCTGTATTGGGTGCATATATATTTAGGATAGTTAGCTCTTCTTGTTGAATTGATCCCTTTACCATTATGTAATGGCCTTCTTTGTCTCTTTGGATCTTTGTTGGTTTAAAGTCTGTTTTATCCGAGACTAGGATTGCAACCCCTGCCTTTTTTTGTTTTCCATTTGCTTGGTAGATCTTCCTCCATCCCTTTATTTTGAGCCTATGTGTGTCTCTGCACATGAGATGGGTTTCCTGAATACAGCACACTGATGGGTCTTGACTCTTTATCCAATTTGCCAGTCTGTGTCTTTTAATTGGAGCATTTAGTCCATTTACATTTAAAGTTAATATTGTTATGTGTGAATTTGATCCTGTCATTATGATGTTAGCTGGTTATTTTGCTCATTAGTTGATGCAGTTTCTTCCTAGTCTCCATGGTCTTTACATTTTGGCATGATTTTGCAGCAGCTGGTACCGGTTGTTCCTTTCCATGTTTAGTGCTTCCTTCAGGAGCTCTTTTAGGGCAGTCCTGGTGGTGACAAAATCTCTCAGCCTTTGCTTGTCTGTAAAGTATTTTATTTCTCCTTCACTTATGAAGCTTAGTTTGGCTGGATATGAAATTCTGGGTTGAAAATTCTTTTCTTTAAGAATGTTGAATATTGGCCCCCACTCTCTTCTGGCTTGTAGAGTTTCTGCCGAGAGAGCCGCTGTTAGTCTGATGGGCTTCCCTTTGTGGGTAACCCGACCTTTCTCTCTGGCTGCCCTTAACATTTTTTCCTTCATTTCAACTTTGGTGAATCTGACAATTATGTGTCTTGGATTTGCTCTTCTCAAGGAGTATGTTTGTGGTGTTCTCTGTATTTCCTGAATCTGAATGTTGGCCTGCCTTTCTAGATTGGGGAAGTTCTCCTGGATAATATCCTGCAGAGTGTTTTCCAACTTGGTTCCATTCTCCCCATCACTTTCAGGTATACCAATCAGATGCAGATTTGGTCTTTTCACATAGTCCCATATTTCTTGGAGGCTTTGTTCGTTTCTTTTTATTCTTTTTTCTCTAAACTTCCCTTCTCACTTCATTTCATTCATTTCATTTTCCATCACTGATACCCTTTCTTCCAGTTGGTCGCATCAGCTCCTGAGGCTTCTGCATTCTTCACGTAGTTCTCGAGCCTTGGCTTTCAGCTCCATCAGCTCCTTTAAGCACTTCTCTGTATTGGTTATTCTAGTTATACATTCGTCTAAAGTTTTTTCAAAGTTTTCAGCCCACTTGAGGAGGCAGTCTGCCTGTTCTCAGATCTCCAGCTGTGTGCTGGGAGAACCACTGCTCTCCTCAAAGCTGTCAGACAGGGACATTTAAGTCTGCAGAGGTTACTGCTGTCTTTTTCTTTGTCTGTGCCTTGCCCCCAGAGCTGGAGCCTATAGAGGCAGGCAGGCCTCCTTGAGCTGTGGTGGGCTCCACCCAGTTTGAGCTTCCAGGCTGCTTTGTTTACCTAAGTGAGCCTGGGCAATGGCGGGCGCCCCTACCCCAGCCTCGCTGCCACCTTGCAGTTTGATCTCAGACTGCCATGCTAGCAATCAGAGAGACTCCGTGGGTGTAGGACCCTCCGAGCCAGGTGCGGGATATAATCTCCTGGTGCGCCGTTTCCTAAGCCCGTCGGAAAAGCGCAGTATTCGGGTAGGAGTGGCCTGATTTTCCAGGTGCCATCTGTCACCCCTTTCCTTGACCAGGAAAGGGAATTCCCTGACCCCTTGGGCTTCTCAAGTGAGGCAATGCCTCGCCCTGCTTCGGCTCATGCACGGTGCGCTGCACCCACTGTCCTGCGCCCACTGTCTGGCACTCCCTAGTGAGATGAACCCGGTACCTCAGATGGAAACGCAGAAATCACCCGTCTTCTGCGTCGCTCATGCTGGGAGCTGTAGACCGGAGCTGTTCCTATTCGGCCATCTTGGTTCCTCCCCTCAGATTTGCCAGCTAACTGTAATTTTTTGACTTCATAAACTTTTTAATTTTTTAACTTTTCGATTCATTTGTAATAACATTTAGCTTAAAACACAAGCACATTGTACAGTTATACAAAAATATTTTCTTTTATTTTTGGTTTTTTTTTTTTTTTTTTTGGAGACAGGGTCTTACTCTGTCACTCAGGCTGAGTGCAGTAGTGCAATCACAGCTCACTGCAGCCTCAGCCTCCTGGGCTCAGCTGATCCTCCCACTCAGCCTCCCAAGTAGCTGAGACCACAAGTGTGCACCACCATGCCTGGCTAACTTTTGTATTTTCTGTAGATATGGGGTTTTGTCATGTTGCCCAGACTGGTCTTGAACCCCTGAGCTCAAGCAATCTGCCCACCTCAGCCTCCCAAAGTGCTGGGATTATAGGTATGAACCACTGCACCAGGCCTATTTTCTTTTTTATATCCTTATTCTATAAGCTTTTATCTATTTTTAATTTTGTTTTTAACTTTTTAAACTTATTTGTTAAAAAATAAGATACAAACACACACATTCACCTAGGCCTCCACTGGGTCAAGATCATCAATACCAGTGTCTTTCACCTCCACATCCTGTCCCACTGGAAACCCTTCAGGGGCAATAACACTCATGGCACTATCATCTCCTATGAGAACAATGCCTTCTTCAAGATTACCTCCTAAAGGACCTGCCCGAGGGTGTTTTCATAAGTAAAAGGTGTGCACAGTAAAATAATAAGAGGTATAGTAAATACATAAATCCATAACATAGTCATTTATTATCATCAAGTATCATGTACTGTACATAATTGTATGTGGTAGACTTTCACATATCTGGTAGCACAATAGGTTTGTTAATACCAAGGGTCACCACAAACACAGGAGTGATGCATTGTGCTTTGAGGATACAATGGCTATGACATCACTAGACGATAGGAATTTTTCAGCCTGATTATAATCTTCTGGAACTACCTTTGTACGTGAGGCCATTATTGACTGAAACAGCCTTTTGCAGTGTATGACTGTACCTGCATTTACTACAGTAGGAAAATACATCATGCCCTGGGAATCCTGAGCCCACATTCCCCAAGAGCTACATGGTTGTGGGGGCGTGTGGAGTAAAGAGGTCAGGAGGAGAACCAAGTCAAGGTATAAACATGGCACATCTTCCTAAAGCTCAATTTTCTTCAGAGATTTAGAGAGGAAAATTATGTATATGTACGGTATAAAAACAAAGTTGAACATAAAGCTGCCCTTGCCTGAAGGTATTTGACATGTCTTTTTTTTTTTTTTTTTTTTGAGACGGAGTCTTGCTCTGTTGCCCAGGCTGGAGTGCAGTGGCGCCATCTCGGCTCACTGTAAGCTCCGCCTCCTGGGTTCATGCCATTCTCCTGTCTCAGCCTCCAGAGTAGCTAGGACTACAGGCGTGCGCCACCATGCCCGGCTAATTTTTTTTTGTATTTTTAGTAGAGACGGGGTTTCACCGTGTTAGCCAGGATGGTCTGGATCTCCTGACCTCATGATCCGCCCACCTGGGCCTCCCAAAGTGCTGGGATTACAGGCATGAGCCACCGCGCCCGGCCAACATGCTTATTTTTTATGAATGAAACGTCAACATCTAGTCTGGCTAGTAAAAAGATTCAGGAAGGAGAGGGTCATTATTGATGATGGAATGAATTATTAAGGGATGTAGTTCATCATAATGTTTAATGCAACATGTTCATGAATGTTAAAGATTAAATGAAGCATTTTTATTTATTTATTTATTTTAGAGACAGGGTCTTGCTCTCTTGAGCTCAGGCTGGAGTGCAGTGGCGCAATCAGTTCTCTGCATCCGCAAGTTCCTGGGCTCAAGGAATCCTCCGGCCTCAGCATCCCGAGTATCTGGGACTACATGTGCAGGCCGACACAGCTGGCTAATTTTTTTGTAAAGACTAGGTTTTGCCATGTTGCCTAGACTGGTCTCAAACTTCTGGGCTCAAGCAATCCTACCGCCTCTACCTCCCAAAGTGCTAAAATTAAAACCGCATGCATCTAGCCCATGAAATACTTTTTAAAATTGTGGGTGTGCTGCAGACAATTTCAGGGTTTGACCCCAGCCCCTACTTTTCCCAACCCCAGTCAGGCTGGTGGTCACTCCCCTCTGCCTTGGGGTATTTTGCAGTGGAAAAGTTTAACAAGTATTGAATGCCTGTGGATTTTCATAAACATTGAATGAGGGCTGAAACTAAAAAGGATATTTGTGTATACTTTAAATGTAGAGAAAATTTAACTAATCAGAACATAGCATCTCTCCATTCTAGAGTCTGTCCTTCCTTCTTTCTGCTACACCACGGTCTCTCCCCAGCAACTCCTGCAAAAAGAAACCCACATACAAATCCTCATACCTCCAAGCATTCTGAGTCAGCAAAGCTTTATTTGCACTGATGATAATGTGCACCATACATGGACATATCCATCTACCCCGACATCTAACAAACCAGGCTGTGCACCTCTGAGGATACAAAGATGAGTGTGGTGTTATCTCTACCCTGGAGAAATTCACAGGCATGTGAGGAATCCAGCTATCAATTTTTAAAAGATTTTATAATGTGATAAATTCATTAAAAAGCCACAAAGTGCTGCAGGAGCAGAGGGGGAAAAAAAATTCCCTGCTCTACAAGGGCAGGATAGTCAGGGACGATTTCTCAGATGAATCAGCATTGGGGGCTCCACACTTTCGGGGTTTTTGCAGCAGCAAAGTGAGCCTCCTGGGTGCAATCAGATGTGCCCTAGAAATTCGTCTGCCAAGGTGATTCTTCCTCACACCCCTCCCTCACTCCAGTCCTAAGTGCTCCCATTGCCTACACTTCCCTCACAGCCTATTTTTCTAACTTTTAAATTATATTATCAATGCACAAATATTTGTTGAACATCTTCCCTGTGAAAGGCTGACCTTGCATAGCTTTTAGTCTAACATTTAATACTCCCAAAGAAACATATTTTGTACTCCTACTTTACTCATTGAGGCCAGTAGAGGATAAATTACTTGCCCAAAGTCATGGCCAGGATGTGGCTGTGCTGGGTTTCAGACCCAGATCAGTCTACACTCTTTCCATTGCACCCACTGTTTCCCTTGGTTATAAAGCTGCCCTTGCCTGTAGGCATTTGACATGCTTACTTTTATAAATGACATGCCAGCATCTAGTCAACATCTAATAAAAAGATTCAGGAAGGAGAGGGTCATTTTTTATATTAGAATGGACTTTTTAAATTTTTTCTTTCGACTTTTACATGTTTCAAAAAAATTTCCTCTCCATCCTTTTGAGGTTCAAGAGCGTGATGATTGGGTTTTCACGCTAATGTGTGAGAAGTGCCTCCCTCAAATCTTGTTATGACTCGATGTTGGCAAATTATGTCTGAAGTGAAAAAAATTTATCTTAGTTTGAGAATGTATTATTTATAAATTGGAAATTATGCATTATTTATTTATTTCTACTGAAAGAAGCAGTGCCATGCATAAGGAGATAACAGAGAAACCCAAATTAGGAGATGGGTAGGGAGGAAGCAGTGCAGAGTGTGAGAAAAAAAAAAAGCCAGAGATATAAAGTGAGTATAAAGTAAGGCAGCTTAGTGGAAAAGGTCACACAGCCCAATCTTGATGTCCTTTGAAATTTAAAAGACTCAGAAACAGTGTCTAGAAAATGCTGATCTAAAGCCATGGGGGCACCGGACCACAAACCACATCTGGGAAATGTCAGAGAAGCAAGGTCCTCAAATCCTGAGTGTAAATGGCTCAACCAAGCAACCCCTGGGCGAGTGAAACTCTGAGTTCACAATACACAGTCATGCTCAAAAGTGTGCCCAGCAGCAGGGTTCTGCCCTTCCATGAGGTGGAGAAAGAGCTTTCACTTGTGTCTGTGGCCCTGTCAGCTCCTCCAAGCTTGGATGCAAAGCCGAAGCTGGTAACACACTGCCCCACCCCACTATACCCAGCAGGCCCAGGGTGAGACTAGCGCTGCCTCAGAGCGAGGGTGTGTGACCGGCCAAAAGGAGATGACAAAAGTCAACAAGCCAGGGGTCCAAACATGAAAACAACCTCCCCTTGTGAAATCTCTGCCTTCTATTATGTGCCTGAGGATGATCAGAGGCAGCACTTCCACTGCCACTTTGTCAGAGAACATTTCTCAGGGCAGGTCTGCCAGGGCTTTCTGCCAGACGCCTCCTGCTCTGACTCAGATGGCTCAAGAAGCCATCTCAAGCTAAAGACCTGCCCACAGGGAAGTTAATTCGACGTTTTCAACTCCTATTTGATTCCTACTCTATTTCTGTGAGGTCCTTTTCAAATCTATGTGGGTTCATTAAATGCTCCCATAGACCTACGTGAGGAGGAAAAAATTAATAAGCCAAACAGGCCACGTCATTCTTTCTTCCATAGCTGCCATATCAAAGGGCTGGTGGATGTGGTCATAGTTGCCATTTCCCAGGAGCTGATTATCACAGAGGAAAAGAATTTTATTTAAGGCAAAAAAAAAAAAAAAGCCAGCAAATTTACAATTTTATGTTTCCAGGAAGCAGCAAATGCCAGGGGCTGGATGCAGATAAGATGATCTGAAACTAAAAGTGCAGCAGGGATAGCCTATCTCCCAGTCCATTTCTAAAATTCCATCTACTGATAAAGAATTGTCAGGTGAAGAAAACCTCAGACTTGCACCTGTGCAAAAGGGAAAGGGAGCCAGTAGTCAGACTGAAAATCAGATCAGAAAGTATCAGCAACATTCCAGGAAAAAAGTTGAGAGAAAAAGAAAATGTTACACACACACATACCCACACATGCACACTGCATCAGGGAGTAGTCCTGCTGGTCAAAACAGATGCATAGCTCTGAGGTATGATTAAGCCTTGCTTCTGTAACCTCAGCAACGCAAAGGCTGTTTTCCACCCAAATCCTGGAGAGCCTGTCAAAATGAGTTAGGCTGGATCTCCTGATCCAGTTCTCCTGTTATACAGTTGAGAAAAGTGACATGCCACAAATGCAGAGTGTTCAGGACACTGACAAGAGACCTCCACATGTGGCAGCTTCTGTCCCTGCTCAGTGGCAGTTACAAGCAAACATTTGCATATTTCTAGGAATGCTTCTTACACAGAAGGTGAAATCCATCCCTCTCAACAGTCATGACCCTGAGAAAATGAGCCTAAGCTGTCAGATCCGCCCGTGACCTGAAGTCCAAAGGGACTATCTTCGCGCTCTCACTCTGCCGAGGGTCTCACATGCAGCCTGTGTCTCTCTTCTTACCCTCTAAGTGATGTTCCTCATAGTAATGACTGTTTCTCAGGAAGAGTCCATTGTCTTCTCTTCTTATTTTCTGTGTGCTTCTCTTCCATCTAGCTCACTTTCCCATAGTAGACGCACTGCAGGAAAGCAGTAGTATGAAAAAACACCTCACCACAACACAGCATTTCCCCAAGATGGGGTTATCCCAGAGCACAGGGAGGGCCCACAGCAGAGGAGATATCGTTTTAAAATTCTACCTGTGTTAATTCAAACAGGCCTATCACGGGGTCTGAAATTCTCCCATTAATGATGATTTCTAGAATACAACAGAGTCAAATGTGCCCTTATAAAATAAAATACGACAGATAGAAAACACTGAAAATAGTTATTAGTGCAAAGCAATTGATTTTCTCAGCTATTGGATGACTGTGTGGGAATCTGATAGAGGAAAGAACAGGCTAGACATTGGAGACTCGGAAGGGTGGGAGGTGGGGAGGAGGTGAGGGATGAGAAAGTACTTCATAGGTAAAATGTACATTTGATTCAGGTGATGGATACACTGAATGCCCAGACCTTACGACTGTGCAATATATTCATGTAATAAAACTGCATTTGTATCCCTTAACTTAATACAAATAATTTTTTTTAAAGAACAAAAAAACACTCTTAGAACTTCTACAGCAACCCAGGAAATCCCTGCTCCAGCCCAGCTCCTCCCAACTGTTCTGCCCTGGTGCTCGGGGGTTCATGAGATGAGGCTGAAAGTATCCTGATAGGCAGCATCAGCTTTGCATAGGTTTTATGCTTAAATACAACACTAAACTCTCCTCAGCCTGGCAGGCCTATTGTTGCTCATCACTGGCCTTTAGCTCCTGGACATTTCCCAGTTAAAATCAGTAGTGCCCTTCCTGGAAAACTTCATTATCCTTCCAGCCACTCCCTGACAAATATTTTTTATCTCCTTTCTCTCTCTCCTGCCTTCCTCCCTCCTCTCCCCTCCTTCCTTCTACTAACCATTCTTCAAACTTCCTCTCCTTTATTAGGCAGAACTGGGATGAGTTACACCATCAAACATACCACATGAAGCATCATCTCAAATGGATTTCCAGTGAATTAAGAAAAACTTGGATATAATATTTCTTGTATTTCCACTGAGCTCATAAAAGCCCAGGTTTTAGTCTGAAAACATTGCAGATAGTAAGACAGTCGGAACTGAACTGACCGCCTAAGGATTGCACTGAACTCTGCCAGTACGGGCACAGGGTGGAAAATGCATGCACTTCAGAGGCTGCTGGCCTAGGGAGTCAGAAACAACTGGACTTAAATCTCAGCTCCACCTTAATAGCTATACAACTTTGGAGAAGTTGTTCAGTCTTTCTGAACCTCAGTTTTCTCATCTCTCAAATGGAATAACAATTCTTCAGAGTTGTACTAAATGAGTCAATAAACGTAAAAGAATATATTAAATGAATGTAAATAGAGTCTTTTTTTAAAAAAAATTGCTTTCCTCTCTTCTTCCTGGTCAGGGTATCATTGGTTTCTTTTGATTTTGAGAGCAGAGAGCTGGTCCCAGTTCCATTTTTATAATCCTGGGACTTCAATCAAAAGTGTGTAGCTTCTTATACTGGCACTGGATACCTTGGGCTGTAGTAAGATGAAACTAATGTCAAATAAAGGACATGGTTTCACCAGATGAAAACTCCTGCTCAAGCTCCATATCACACCTCTCCCTATCTTTACTTCTTTAAAAAAAAAAAATCTATTTCAATGAATAAAACCAGCCTAAAATCACCTCCTCTCTAAAGCTATGTTTGATCCATTCTTCCCACTGATGGATTCATTCAAAACTAGCATCCCTCTGTATATACAAAAGATTGGTTCCAGCCCCTCTACCCCTGCCAACCCCATATATACCAAAATTCTCACATACTCAAGTCCCACCACTGGCCCTGTGGAGCCCGAGTACAGAAAAAAAACAGCCTGCAGCCATAAAAAAGAATGAGATCTGCCGGGTGCAGTGGCTCACATCAGTAATCCCAGCTCTTTGGGAGGCTGAGGTGGGCAGATTACCTGAGGTCGGGAGTTCGAGACCAGTCTAGCCAACATGGTGAAACTCCATCTCTACTAAAAATCCAAAAATTTAGCCAGGCTTGGTGGCATGCGCCTGTAATCCAGCTACTTGGGAGGCTGAGGCAGGGGAATTGCTTGAGGCAGGGAGGTGGAGGTTGCAGTGAGCTGAGATCGTGCCACTGCACTCCAGCTTGGGCAACAGAGTAAGACTCCATCACAAAAAAAAAAAAAGAAAGAATGAGATTGTGTCCTTTGCAGGGACATGGATAAAGCTGGAGGCCATTATGTTTAGCAAATTAACACAGGAACAGAAAACCAAATACCGCATGTTCTCACGAGTGGGAGCTAAATGATAAGAACACATGGACACATAGAGGGGAACAACACACACTGGGGTCTTTCAGAGAGTGGAGGTTGGGAGAAAGGAGAGGATCAGGAAAAATAACTAATAGATATTAGGCTTAATACCTGGGTGTTGAAATAATCCATACCTCCAAAAAAAACCCATGACACAAGTTTACCTATATAGTAACAGATCTGCACTTGTACTCCTGAACTTAAAAGTTAAATAAAATAAATAAAAAGAAAAAAGAAGCCATCCATATTCTTGGATTTTGAGATGAAGAGTTTATGGATGCTTATATTCAAGCATAGTATCTATTTTTTTTTAACTCCATGAATACTGTCTTCCATCTGCATGTGGCTGAAAAAAATCCATGTAGAAGCGGACCCACACTGTTGAAATCCACGTTGTTCAAGGGTCAACTGTAATTGAATGCCCTCTGTCCCTATTAGACAATGTGGATTAAATGGTGAGAAAAAAAGAGAGACATGAGCCCTGCCTTCCAGGAGTAATTACATATTTACAGATAGATCTCTTCCACTAGACTCCAGAGTCAGGGCCCAGCATTCTACATTCCAAGCTTGGCATACAGTGTTCAAAGAAAAATTTTGAATGAATGAATGACTGGTTGATTTCAACATTTCATGAAAGTCGTGCTTTTCTAAAGAGGAGAAATCAGATCTGGTTTAACTATGTTTTCACCTTTAAAAATCAGTATCTTTATTTCTGGTTCATCTTTAGTTGATTGGCTTCCATCTTAGTCTACTTAGGCTGCAATAACTAAATACCACAGGGATTTATTTCTCACAGCTCTGGAGGCTGAGAAATACAAAATCAAAGTCCCAGCCAATTCAGACTCTTCCTGTTTTACAGATAGATGCATTCTTTCTTGCTGTATCCTTGCATATGGACAGACAGAGCTCTGGCTTCTCCTTTTCTTCTTATCAGGACACTAATTCCATCATAGGGGCCCCACCCTCATGATCTCATCTAAACTTAATTACCTTCCAAAGGCCCCATGGCCAAATGCCATCACATTGCAGCTCCAACATATGAATTTGAGGAAACCCAGACATTCAGTACATAACAGCTACAATCTTTACACAACACAGGGAAACTAGAAGTTTCCAGGGGAGATTTTTAAACAATAATTAGTTTGTTTAAAATAAATTTAAAAAGAAAAGAGAGGTTTCCAGGGACAAAAATTATGTTTCATGGAAAAATCAGAGCCAGGAGAGGTGGATTCTAACACTAGCTCTGCAACAAGCTGTTAGACTTTGGTCAAGTTACTTTACTTCCTTATTCCTGAAAGAGGAGCTGGACTGATGACCCTTGGGCTCCTCTCCAGTTCTGCCATGCTAGGGTTCTCATGGGTATCTACCCTTAAAGATTATTTTTTAATTTGAGGGTCCCTATTGTTACCTTTCCTCACTAATCTCTGATACAAATTGAAAAGAATTCCACAAACAATAATGATGGCTGTTTTCATTCAAGATGGCCCCATTCATCAGGGAAACAATAGCCCTCCACTCCCCCCACCCCACCCACATGTGTTACCACTGACATGTGTTGCCACTCCACCAACATGTGTTTAGTTGGAAAGAAACAAACAGAAACCAAATCGAAGCTCTTTCAGAGGGTACTTTGAACTAGAAAAAATACCTAATTCCACTTATATAGGAGATACTTCTTAAGAGTTTACAGATGCTTATATTCAAGCATAGTATCTATTATATTCAAGCATAGTATCTATTTTTTTAACTCAACACCAAAACCATACAACTCAATTTTTAAAAAGACTAAGACTGAGGTAGTGCTGCAATTGACATACACTATTTTTTATTTTGAATTCTGCAAATGTGTGATTGCAGAAAGATACACCCACAGAATCTTCAAAGAACAGAAAGCCCCTGGTTGAAGATCTACTACATAAAATATTCATGTTACTAGTTCAGGTTTCCTCTCTGTGGTTCTCCAAGATAGCCTTAATCTCAACTGGAGATTTTAATAGAGGTAGATTGGCAATAAAAATTAAAAGGACTCCTCTCTGTCCCCCTGCTGTTTTCTATTAGCAAAGTGCATTACATTGTATTATTTTCCAATGTTTACTTAAAAGAGCTAATAAATATTAGATGGATACCTCAGCTAACAAGAATGGTGACCACAAAATATTGAACAGCTGAAGATTAGAATTTGAACAAAAAAAGTTTACATAAGCCATACCTCTGTGCATGTAGGCATCCCAGCCCCCATTGATTACAGCATATACTGTGAAATCTCATAGGAAAGCAAAACAGATTTATTCTCTTTTGCATTGAACCCTACAGTTATTTCCTTTTTTCTGGTAGATTGTGACTCTGCAGTTATAAGTGTGAACTATGAAATCAATAATAAAATTACACATCAGCAGGCAAAGTGCATATCAATAAAATTGTCCCTTCTTGAGCATTTACCACCTGGCAGACCCAGGACCAGAAGCCTCCACATGCACTGCCTCATACAAGTCTCACAGCACTGTAAAAAGGCAGCATTATCTCCATTTTACAGGTGAGAGATCTAAGAGAGGTCAGGCAACTTCTCCAAGGTCACACAGTTGGTAAATAATAGACACCCAGTTCTGGTGGATTCCTAAACCCATATTTGCTCTTGTACACTACGAACAGGGAACACAGGTGCCATCGAAGGCACTGAGGGATAGAAAGACACCCTCTCCTATGGATTGAATTGTGCCCCTTCAAAATTCATATAGTGAAGGCCCAACATGATTGTATTTGGAGATAGGGCCTCTTTGGAGGTAATTAAGATTAAATGAGGTCGCAGGGTCGGGCTCTAACCCCATAGGATCAGCGTCCTAATAAAGAAAAGCAGAGTTTCCTCTCTTATCTCTTCAGGGAATGCACAAAGAAGAGGTCATGTGGGCACACAGTGAGATGGCAGAAGATTACACACTTGAATTGTGGCTAGTGAAACTGAGATTGCTGTAAGTGTAAACACTAGAGTTCAGTCTTAGTATTAAAAAAAGAATATAAAATACTTTATTAATAATATTTATATTGATTACATGTTAAAATAATTTTTTTTTTTTTGAGAAGGAGTCTCGCTCTGTCGCCCAGGCTGGAGTGCAGTGGTGCGATTTCGGCTCACTGCAAGCCCCGCCTCCCAGGTTCACGCCATTCTCCTGCCTCAGCCTCCCGAGTAACTGGGACTACAGGCGCCCGCCACCATGCCCGGCTAATTTTTTTGTATTTTTTAGTGGAGACGGAGTTTCACTGTATTAGCCAGGATGGTCCCGATCTCCTGACCTCGTGATCTGCCCGCCTCGGCCTCCCAAAGTGCTGGGATTACAGGCATGAGTCACCGTGCCCGGCCTAAAATATATTTTTAATATATGAGGTTAAATAAAATATTATTATATTTAGTTTCACCTATTTCTTTTTATTTTTTTAATGTAGCTACTAGAAAATTTAGAATTACACATGTGGCTCCCATTGTATGCAGATTGGACAGCACTAATCGAGAATACATAGTTAACAGGAAGAAAAATAGATTTCAGAATGACCTAAGTACAGAAGCTCCTCTATTTATAAGCAGATCAGATTCTGAAAGGCTGGTTCTAAGTCCATGTGTTGTGACTTCTAAGTGAGGTTGTCAATTGGTCCTCTTGGAAACAGATGCCAAGAAGGTGTTAGAAATGAAAAAGATGTATTGGAGATAATGCCAGCGAAAGATAAAAGAAAACCTTCAGTCTATGATGTAGGGCTGAGTCCTATACAAGGAGAAGGGAGAGAAAGGAGAAGAGGGTAGCAGGAGGCTCAGACTACAGTGCAGCTCTTAGGAAATCCTGGCCAGCCCAGCAGGGAGCTCTGGCAAGCCCTTGCATCACTCCTGATGCTGCCTGGAAATCAGATGGACTCAACTGTAAATCTGAATCAGATATTGAAGGCATCTGCAACTACAGGCTATCAACTTACTGCACTCCTTGTGGCCAGTTCTCTTAAAGAGAGATCTGACAGGCACACCTCCACAGTCACCACAATCAGCAAGTGGGCTTTCACTTTGCACTCCTCGGATATTTTCCAATAAATAGGAAATATTTGCCCCATCCCCAAAATTTCCTGTCTCAATATACCTCCATTCATCCAGTGGGTTGTTACTCTGACTAAAAACTAGGAGTCATCTCTGATTCCTTTCCTTTGCCCACACTAATCATCTTCAGTAAGTCCTGTCCCCACCGCATTCAAAATGTATCCTGAATCTTACCAATACCACCTTCATCACAATAACTCTAGTTCAAGTCATTTTCTCCCTCACTTGAGTTACTCAGTAAACTCCTAATTGGTTACTTATTTTAATGCTTGAAATCAACAGTCTGTTCTCCACAGAATAGCCAGAGCAATATTTTTAAACCATAGATAAGATTATGTCACTTCTCTACTTAAAATCCCCCAGTGTCCTCCTGAATGACATAAAATTCAGACTCTGTGCCATCTAATACCTTGCCACATTACCAGGGAGCTCGTTAGAAAGACATCATCTTGGACCCCACCCCAGACCTAAAGAATCAGAGGAGAGCCCCAGATGACTGATGTGCACATACAAGTTTGAGAAGCATCCTCTCCTACCAACCCCGTCCTCAGTCATTACACATTAGCTACATGATCCCCCAGCTGTTCCTTGAACACACTACGTATGTCCTATCTTTGGGCCTTTCCACTTGCTGTTCCTCATGCTTGGAATACTCTTCCCCAAGATCTTCACAGTCCTATTTACTGTTATCATTCAGTTCTTTTCTCAAATGTTACCTGCTCAAAGAAAATGTCTCTAATTACCCAAAATAATCCTCCCTCCATCTCAACATACTGTATCCCCTTTATCTGCTTTTTTTCATGATATCTATAAGCACCTGAAATTTTTGTCTACTTATGTATTGCCTGTCTCTTACATTAGGATGTAAGCTCCATATGAGTAACAACTTATTTTGTTCACTATTATAATCCTGGTGCTTTAAAAGGTGATTGGGATGTAGTAGGTGCTTAATTAATATTCTTTGAATGAATTAATTAGTAAAAAACTGAGTGCAGTCCAGGCTTGGTGGCTCATACCTGGAACTCCAGCACTTTGGGAGGCCAAGGCGGGAGGATTGCTTGAGCCCAGTAGTTCAAGGCCAGCCTGGGCAGCATGGAAAGATCCCATCTCTACAAAAAAGTACAAAAATTAGGGGGGCAAGGTGGTACACATCTGTAGCCCCAGCTAATCAGGAGGCTGAGATGGGAGGATCACTTGAGCCCAGGAGGTCAAGGCTGCAGTGAGCTTTGTTTGTGCCCCTGCACTCCAGCCTGGGCAACAGAGCAAGACCCTGTCTCAAAAGAAAATAAGAAAGGAAGGAAGAAAGGAGAAAAGAAGGGAAGAAAGAAGGAAAATGAGTGCATATGTGAATGTGCCTCTCTTTATTACGGATATGTGCTTTGTCAAAAATGTGGGAAACTGTTGAAACAAGTTTCTGCCTACTCTTTTTTTTGAGACTCACTCATGGAGTCTTACTCTGTCACCCATGCTGGAGTGCAGTGGCGCAATCTCAGCTCACTGCAACCTCTGCCTCCCAGGTTCAAGTGATTTTCCTGCTTCAGGTCTCCCGATTAGCTGGGATTACAGGCATGCATTACCACACCTGGCTAATTTTTGTATTTTCAGTAGAGATGGGGTTTCACCATGTTGGCCAGGCTGGTCTCAAACTCCTGACCTCAAGTGATCGCCCGCCTCGGCCTCCCAAAGTGCTATCTGCCTACTCTTTAACTATCTCTGCAAATGTAGTATACGATGCCTTAGCCACTATAGAACCCAAATTTTTCATTTCACTACTCACTTTAATAGACAGTGTATCCAAAAAGGCTTTAAATCTATGGAATAATTCATGATTTATGAGGATAAAGTCTCAGAAGAACTATGCTGAGCCTCTAAATTCCTCAACAAAATCCCAGCCTTCACCTGATTTAACATTATGCTAATATGCATCCAACATGGATGTTGGCCTCTGGTCACAGGTAAGTTTTTCCATTTTTCCAGCCCTTAATGATTATTTTATTATTGAACAGTATTATAGCTGAAAATCTTAAAGACACAAAAGGCCTTACAATGAAAAGTCCTTCTCCTTCCCAATTTTGTCCTCCCTATTGCCCTCCCCAACTGCACCTAATGCTATTTCTTATAGAGATATTCTACACATATAAAAGAGAATCTTTTTGTATATATTTTTATTCTTTTTCTTACAGAAATGATAATATATTATTAATGTTCTGCATCTTGATCTTGCTTAGCTTAACAAATTAACATGAAGGCTATTCAATATCAATACATAAAGAGCATCCTTGTTTTTTCAGATGCTCGTAGTTTTCATTGTATGGATCTATCATCATTATTTATCTGGTCCCCTTTTGTTGGGCAATTAGTTTGTTTGTAGGCTTTTTATCTATTACAGAGAAAGCCACAGTGAATAGCTTTGTGCATGAGTCATTTCATACAGGCCTACTTACCTACTTTTGTCCATCGCACAGGCATGACATTTGTATGTTGTGGAATTTGTTCTTGGACCTTCAAAATCAATCCTACCATTAAACAGTACTCTTATATACCTCTTTTCTTACCATTTCATTATTTTTCTTTTGCATTCCTCTGTTAACTAGCACTGTCAACATTCTTTCTGTTTTGCACTTAAGAAACATGACAGCCAGGTGTGATGGCTCATGCCTGTAATCCCAGCACTTTGAGAAGCCAAGGCAGGTGGATCACCAGAGGTCAGAAGTTCGAGACCAGGCTGGGCAACATGGTGAAACCCCATCTCTACTAAAAATACAAAAATTAGCCAGGCATGGTGGCGTGCACCTGTAATTCCAGCTACTGGGGAGGCTGAGGTAGGAGAATCGCTTGAACCTGGGAGACAGAGATTGCAGTGAGCTGAATCATGCCATTGCACTCCATCCTGGGCAACAAGAGTGAAAGGAAGGAAGGAAGGAAGGAAGGGAGGGAGGGAGGGAGGGAGGGAGGGAGGCAGGGAGGGAGGAAGGAAGGAAGGAGCTAATAATATGCATGTTCAACTTCAAAACCAGGTAAAAAGACCAGCAGACATGCTGAACACTGATAAGTAATGTAGTGACTACACACAACAACTGCTTCATCATCTATCTGTTAAAGTAGGTCATGGATTATATACTTTGGCCCTGGAGTGCAGCTATGTTCCTAATCTGTGATATTCAAGTAAAACTATGGGTAAAGGAGCTTCTACAGCAATAATAAGGACCACATCTTCTTCACAGTAAAGCCCCTAAATTCTCAGAGCCTGTCTATGATTAGTTTATAGGCAACTCTAATGAGTAACATTCTCTGAGTTTTCTCACCAGAAAATTAAGAGTAGCATGTAATAAAGCTAGAATCATACACTGATAACAGCCAGAAGTGATGCTTTACAGCAAAGGTGAAGCATCTAAACCATGAAAACATAAAATAACTCTAAGACCATTTACTGTAGAAGAAATAGCCCTATGCAAGTAAAATGCTCCTGAGGGTGCTACTTACCGTATTATAGCACAGTAGCTGATGCACCAGAGACACTAAGACACTAAATTACGCTTACTCTTTTCAAGAAGGCAGAAAAAAACAACATGAACAATGAAACACAAAACACGAAACAAGAAACACGGAAGTATTTTGTCTACTTCCAAAAAATAGAAAATACCTTGAGAAGGCTTTTCATATTATATTATTTCATTCCATCACCAATCACTTTGGATAGACGACATAGTTCTCATGTTATAGACATGATTCAGAGAACTTAAGTAATCACCCAACTACTAAAATTTAGGCCTAAATGATTCCAACGTCCTCAATTTCTACCACAATAGCACACTGATATGGTTTGGATCTGTGTCCCCGCCCAAATCTCATGACCAATTGTAATCCCCAGTGTTGGAGGTGGGACCTGGTGAGAGGTGATTGGATCAGGGGAGCAGTTTCTTATGGTTTAACACTGCCCCCCTTGGTGCTGTCATCACGATAGTGAGTTCTCACAAAATCTGGCTGTTTAAAAGTGTCTGGCACTTCCCTCCACCTTCCTCCTGCTCTGGGCATGCGGGGTGCTTGCTCCCTGATTCCCTTTCTCCATGATTATAAGTTTCCTGAGGTCTCCTCAGAAGCTGAATAGATGCCAGCATCATGCTTCCTATACAGCCTGCAGAACCATGAGCTAATTAAATCTTTTTTAAATAAATCACCTAGTCTCAGGTATTTCTTCACAGCAGCATGAGAATAAATACAAAAAATTGACACTGAACAGTGGAGCACTGCTGTAAAGATACCTGAAAATGTGGACGTGGTTTTGCAACTGGACAACAGGCAGAAGTTGGAAGAGTGTGGAGGTCTTAGAAGACAGCAAGATGAGGGGAAATTTGGAACTTACTACAGACTTGTTATAATAAATTGTTGTGACCAAGATGCCGATAGTGATATGGACAATGAAGTCCAGGCTGAGGAGGTCACAGATGAAAAAACAAGAGATTTGGGAGGGGACAGAGCACAATAATATGGTTTGGATCTGTGTCCTCACTCAAATCTCATGTTAAACTGTAGTCCCCAGTGCTGGAGGTGGGCCTGGTGGAAGGTGACTGTATCATGGGGGTGGATCCTTCATGAATAGTTTAGCACCATCTTCTTGGTGCTGTTCTTGTGACAGTGAGTGAGTTTTCCAAGATCTGGTTGTTTAAAAGTGTGTGGCACTTCCAACCCTGCCCTCCTTCCTCCTGCTCTGGCCATGTGAGATGCTCACTCCTCCTTTGCTTTCTGCCATGAATGTAAGTTTTCTGAAGCCTCTCCAGACTCTGAGCAGATGCCACATCATGCTTCCTGTACAGCCTGCAGAACCATGAGACTATTAAACCTCTTTTCTTTATAAATCACCCAGTCTCAGGTATTTCTTTAGAGCAATGCAAGAACAGACTAATACACATACATTGTCTCTCTTGCCATGCTCACTGCTACATTGTGGATGAAACTGCTATGAACTGACCCAGGAACTTAAATCCCTGTTTATAACACCATTTCTGTGGGGAAAATGGTGACCCTCGTCAAATAACCTACACACGAACTTTAAAAGCCCAGCTTATTCACCCCTTGTGTTCTTCCTGTGGTACATTTGTTACCCCTTAAAGATCTACCTAGCACAATGCAGGTAAAAGAAAAGGCTCCACAAATAAGGGTTTATAGCTACTTTCCCATGTCTTATTACCTTCCATTTACTGCCATGTTACTATCCATTTAAACTCCTGTTTTGGGTAGATCCTTATAATTTTCTAATATTTGGTGTAAATTTCTTTTTATGGACATAAGATATCTTCATCAACTATGTGTTATATATAAAATGGATAAAAGCATTTTCTTTCTTAGATTTACTGGCAGAAGTTTTTCACCTAAAATAGTGTCAGACACACAGTAAGTGCTTTAACAACTGCCAATCAGTGAATGCATAAATTAATGTGTATAGAGTGTGGCTTACAAAAGCCAACTCAACTTTGGCAAACTGGTTAGCATGGGAGATCAGAATCTGGACATAGACCAATTCACTGAAAATCAATTCACTGAATGGGCAATTTGTCAATGTTATGCCAAAACTGAAACAAATTGTTGAATTAACCATCTGACAAATTACTCATTTTGGTAAACTGATGTTGACAAACTAGTTAATAGGTAAATTGGCCACTTGAAAAATCAGCCACTGTTTTTAAAGCACTTCTTGAGCAACAACTGAGGCTTGCCTTTTAAAAGCAGGGATTTAGCCTGGACTGCCTCTGTGGAAATGTCCATCTGATCAAGGATATATCAAAGTCCATCTATTTAAGTTCTCCTCTCCTCCACCTAGATGACCCTTCTCTTCCCTATTTTGTGTTCTTCCACTCCTCTAGCTACTGCCTCCTGTCATAATTAATCTCCCTTTCTCTTATCTCTAGTATATGCCTCCATCATTCCTGTCAGGTCTACACCTCTGGGCACAAATGTTGAATGTTTATGTCCTTTCTGCTTTCACTTCTACTTACCCTAGTTCTGCCAAAACCCGCCTTCTACATTGTGAATTTTTTGAGGCAAACATTTGTAGAGAGGAAAAAAAAGTATGTCTCAATAGAATACTATGCATTGTCGAGAGGATACACCTCCAGGTCATCTGATTCTAGCCTTTCATTCCTGAGTACTGTCTACATACATCACACTGTGCCAGATTATCTGATTCTAGCCTTGTTCATTATCTTTGAGTTGTTTTACAACTATGTATAAGTATGTCTACTCTTTGAATTCTCTTCCAACTAGTTATAACATCTGCCTAGTCCCTTCATTGAATGAGCTAAGTAAAGTCTTCAACACATGTTCATTTTCGTATCTGTATAAGAATCATTTTTATCCTTTTTTGAAGATTATCTTTTAACACATTCCTTTTTCCTACAGCCTAATTATATTTGCATAGTATTAAGAGCATTATCACAGTCTATAGTCTTGAATTACAAGCCAGGGTACCTTGGTTCACTGGTGACCTTTGACCAATTACTCCCAGTGCTTATGGTTTCTTCTTTGCCTTCATTTTTATTTTAATTTATTATAATGAAAATATTTACAAATAGTTGACTCTCTTAGCTATTTTTAAAAGCTTTATTGACATATAATTTATATACCATAGAGTGTACCATCTAATGGTTTTTAGCATAGAGCTGTATAACCATAGATACAAATCAATTTTAGTACATTCTCATCACTCTAAAAAGAAACCCCATATGGATTAGCAGTAATTCTTCATTTACCCCTGTCCCCCAGTTCCCTGGCAACCACTAATATACTTTCCATTTCTATGAATTTACCTATTCTGGATATTTCATATGAATGAAATTATACTATCTGTGGTCTTTGTAACTGGCTTCTTTCACTTAGCATGTTTTCAAGGTTATTCCATGTTGTAGCATGTATTAGTACCTGATTTATTTTTATAACCCAATTATATTCCCTTATATGGATAGACCACATTTTATTCATTTGTCAGTTGATGGACATGTAGATTGGTCTACTTTTTAGCTATTATGAATAATTCTGATATGAATGAGCATTCACAGACAAGTTTGTGTGCGTGTGTATGTGTGTGCCTGTGTGTGTGTGTGAGTGTGTGTGCTTTTATTTATCTTGGGTGTATACCATGAGCTGGGTCACATGGTACATTTCACCTTTTTAGGAACTGTCAGACTGTTTTCCAAGACAACTGCACCATTTTACATTCCCTCCAGAAATGTGTGAGGGTTCTCATTTCTCCACGTCTTTGCCAACACTTGTCTATCTTTTTTATTGTAGCTATTTTGGTAGGTGTGTCATAATTTAGGCTTTAAAGTTTACATGATTGACTTAATTTTCTTTAATTTTCACGATTTTTTCATTGTTAATTATTTTCATTGCAACCACAACTTTCTAAATACCCTGTAGAAAGTTTTTTGAGGGGAAGGTAGAATGTACATCCTATGGAAATCATTAGTGACTACTCATCCTATCTTTCTTACTCCTTTCCTGACTATCCATGAAGATACTATCATTCTCTAGTACCATTATCTATAGAGGCTCCATGTCATCTAACTTAATTTAAGAGGGTGACAGAAGCTGGTCTTATGCTCATTCCTAACACCATTTTTGAACCATGTAATTGACATATATCTCATTTCTTGACACAGAAACCATTCTTGTATATGATTCTCCTCAAATGACTGTTGCTACTGCTTATCACCATGTGGAAAATACTATTAGTTATCCTCCAGGACTCATTCTCTCCTATTTCCCTTATTAATTGAATACTCAGTTTCATCTGGCCACACAGTTACCCAGGTAAAAAACACAATCTCAGTCTCTCTTGCACATGACCACTCACCTGTTCTCCTATGGCCACATGACTGGGGATTATGTGTACAACTTCTGAAACATTGTCTTACAAGGAAAAAATATACCTTTCCTTTTTTTTTTTCTTCTTTAACAAATGTAGACACAAAGATGGTGAGCTATCTTTGACCATGCAGATGAGGGCACAAGCTACAGATGGCTGGGCAGCAAGAGAGGAGTTTCAGTCCCTGACACCATGAAACTTCCTTGCATCTTTATTTATTTATGTTCAGATTGCTATGTGAAAGAGGATAAACCTCTGTCCAATTTAAGTCACTGTTATTTTGGGTCTATGTTATGGCAGCCAAATCTGGGCCCGAGTAATACATCCTGTCACCATAACTCCCCCCCCACACACACTTCCTAGCTACTTTCAAACTTCCCAGATAATGGTTTTGCTCACCACTCCATCTTTTACAGACCGCTTTAGTGATCACATACCCACCTCTGTTGGTGAGGTCCTTTACTCTTGATATTTCTCGCCTCTCTTATTCAACAGACTCTGCACTTCCATTTCATATCAGTACAGTATCAGCATATGCCAACCTTAATCAGCTCCTTATCACTTCTTGTAGTGTTTATATTTACCTTTTATGTAGCACATTCCTGAAAATACCATTTCCCCTTTTGAGTTAGGGCTGTTTTCTTTCATTTCCCTCTTAAACTTTTCAAAAGAGCAACCTACAAATGATATCCCTCACTTTTCTCCATATACTTCCTATATTAATCACTATTCTTCAGAGAAATAACCCAAAAATATAAATATAGAAATAGATACAGATATATATCTATCTAGATCTACAGAGAGAAAGATTCATTTTAAGGAATTAGCTCACATGATTGTGAAGGCTACAAAGTCCAAAACTGAAGGACAGGCTGGCAGGCTAGAGACAGACTGCAGTTAAAGTCTGAAGGCAATTCAGCGGGCAAAATCCCCTCTTCTCGTCTTTTTTTTTTTTTAATAAGGTCAGTCTTCAACTGATCAGATGAGGCCTACTCACCTTATGGATGGTAATCTGCATTACTTAAAGTCTTCTAATTTAAGGGTTAAACTTATCTAAAGAATACTTTCAAAGAAACATCTAAAATAATGTTTGATCAAATATCTGGAGACCATGGCCTGAGTTGACCATCATACTCTCCCCCTTTAATTCCATTAAATCTCATTTCTGTTCCTTCGGTGCTACAGAAATTATATGCAACCCCAGAATTACCAGAATTAAGGTGGAGATTGTAAAACCCTAAATGAATCCAAAATTTTAAATGTTTGGTATATAACCTTTTTTCTGGTGAAAGAGTCCATCAAGTTCTCCACA
This sequence comes from Pongo abelii, assembly GCF_028885655.2. NCBI lineage: Eukaryota > Metazoa > Chordata > Mammalia > Primates > Hominidae > Pongo > Pongo abelii. The sequence continues at coordinate 61,316,182 of NC_071991.2, forward strand.
GATTAAAAACCACCATCCTAGTAACTGAACCCAGTAGTCTTTCCCATCATCCTCCTCCTTAACCCATCCGTGACCTCTTGTACTCCCTCTGGTTGTTTAAGAAGCCAATAAGAAGAGCTTTTGCACAGCAAAAGAAGCTATCATCAGAGTGAACAGGCAACCTACAGAATGGGAGAAAATTTTTGCAATCTATCCCTCTGACAAAGGGCTAATATTCAGAATCTACAAAGAACTTAAACAAATTTACAAGAAAAAAACAAACAACCCCATCAAAAAGTGGGCGAAGGATATAAATAGACACTTCTCAAAAGAAGACATTTATGCAGCCAACAAACATGAAAAAAAAAGCTTATCACTGGTCATTAGAGAAATGAAAATCAAAACCACAATGAGATACTATCTCATGCCAGTTAGAATGGCAATCATTAAAAAGTCAGGAAACAACAGATGGTGGAGAGGATGTGGAGAAATAGGAACACTTTTACACTGTTGGTGGGAGTGAAAACTAGTTCAACCATTGTGGAAGACAGTGTGGCAATTCCTCAAGGATCTAGAACCGGAAATACCATTTGACCCAGCAATCTCATTACTGGGTATATACCCAAAGGGTTATAAATCATTCTACTATAAAGACACATGCACACGTATGTTTACTGCGGCACTGTTCACAACGGCAAAGACTTGGAACCAATCCAACTGTCCATCAGTGATAAACTGGATTAAAAAATGTGGCACATATACACCATGGAATACTATGCAGCCATAAAAAAGGATAAGTTCATGTCCTTTGCAGGGACAAGGATGAAGCTAGAAACCATCATTCTGAGCAAACTAACACAAGAACAGAAAACCAAACACCACATATTCTCACTTATAAGTGGGAGTTAAACAACGAGAACACATGGACACAGGGAGGGGAACATCACACACTGGGGCCTGTTGGGGAGTGGGGGTCTAGGGGAGGGATAGCATTAGGAGAAATACCTAATGAAGATGATGGGTTGATGGATGCAGCAAACCACCATGGCACGTGTACACCTATGTAACAAACCTGCATGTTCAGTACATGTATCCTGGAACTTAAAGTATAATTAAAAAGGTGTTTTTTTTAAAAAAGTCAATAAGGTCCAATTAATTGTTCATATCACTTCAATTTGATTTCTGTCACTGGCAACCAAAGGACTCCTGACTAACCATCCTAGGGTTAGTTTCTTAGTCCACTGATCCTCTTGCTATACATTTTCTCTGGGAGGTTTTTTTCCTGCTCTCATAGCTTTAATTCTACCTCTGAGACAATAGTTTAGAAAGATCTTGGGTGTTGGAGCATTTTGACCTCAGTTTATGTTCCAGCTCTGCCACTTTGCACCTGAGCAAGTTTACTTAATCTCTGAGTCCCTAGTCTTCATCTATAAAGTGGAGTCAATGAAATCTACTTTATAGAACGAATCATGTTTCTCTCTCTACCTTCCTTTTCTAAGCAGACGACTCCCAGGACAAGGCCTTCAGCTTTCACTTATTTATCCACACTCAAGTTCAGCCTTTCTCTCTGCCTGCCAAGTATTTCCATTCAGACCTTATGCCATTACATGTTTAGTCTGCCTAAAGGTAAGGCTATGACCTCCTCAAAATCACTTCCTCCTCCTCCTACTGTTTCTCTCCATGGTATCACTGTCCTCCAAAGCAAATCTTCTTTGACTCCTGTCTCTCCCTCAACTTCCTTACTCAACCAGGCACCATGACCTCTCATTCCATCCTTTGGGATGTGTCCCTTTCTTTTCATTTCCATGACACCATTATAATCTATATCCTAATTACTTCAAGCCTAAACTGTTGTCTCTTGAGTCCTTTCCATGCCTCTACAATCTATCCAATACCAGGTTAAGGATCAGAAAACACTTTCTTTGACCATGTTGTTTCTCTTTTAAAGTGGACCTCAAAGACTGCAGGATAAAAAACAGACTCTCTAGCCTGGTATTCAAGGCTGTGCATGATCTGATTCCAACTCATGATCTTCCTTCACAAACCTCCTACTTTAATCAAATTAGTTTTTAACTTATCCAAAACACACCTGGTGCCCACCCTTCACATTATAATATGGTTCGTCATCCCACCCTCTATGAACACTTGCCACTCCTCTCTAACTACTCTACCCCTTTCTATCTTTTGAGATCCATCCAAATTACCATCTGCTCTGTAAAGCCATCCTTGATGATCCAGCCTAAAGCAAACTCTTAATCCTCTGAAGGCAATTTAGCCTCAAAATAATTGTATTAGTCAGGGTCCCAGCAGGAAACAGATGATATACTATAATTAGGATAATTAGAGGAGAGTTTAATAAAGGACATTTTATAAAGGTGTGAGCAAGAAAACCAATCAACCGTCAAGAGTCAAGGCCTTCTGTGTGAGGGATATAGGCAGTCACCAGAAACCACACAGAGAGGAAAACTGGTAGTTAAGTAACCCAACTTTGCTTGCCTTCCTCCCTCTAATTTCTTACCAGTATTCTCTATTAAATCCAACCAGGCACCAGAAGTTAGAGAAACCCACTGATGTAATCAACTTCCACAGCACAGAGCAAAGAGTGGAGGAGTAGAACATGGATCTAAAGGAATAAAGATACTTAGCATAGTAGACTACAGTACAAGTTCTCTAGTCCCTCCTACGAAATTATATCAAAAGTATTTTTAAACAATTTATTCTTAAATCCATCAAAAACAAAATGAATTAGAGTGGATAGATAAAGCAAATATGATAAAGCAAGTACGGTAACATGTCAGTCATAGAATTTAGAGTTGGGTATATTGGTGTTTACTACAAAATTCAACTTTATAATATAATTAAAATTTTTCATAATTTAACACTTGGGAAAATGTGTTTTTAAAAAGCAGTGAATACTTTGCTGTGAAGCATGTTTCAAAAAGTATAAAAATTTTTTAAAAGAAGCAGTGAAACTTTCCTACCATACAGTATCTTTTCCTCTATACTCTTTATATCTTATATGTAGCTTCATATCTGTTTGTCATAACCAGGCTACTGAAACCTCACAAGTAAAGTTATTTGGAAAGGACCAGGAAACGAAATATTTAACATGTAGTAGTTGTCGTTTAACATCTTTTAAATATGTAAATGCTTCTTCCACAATAGATATCCTAGTTCCATTATATCAGCTTTCCTCTAGTCCTAAAACCTCAGGAAAGATAGAGATAATAGAGACAGAGAGATAGAGATAGAGATAGACATAGAGATAGAGATAGAGATAGACATAGAGATAGAGATAGAGATGGACATAGAGATAGAGATAGAGATAAGAGACAGAGATAGAGGTAGAGATGACAGAGATAGAAAAAGAGACGGTGAGATCATTTTTAAAAGAGTGGCCTGAGGGTGAACAAGAATTCAGAAGATAGACTACCCATAAGATGGAACTTGGCAGTATAAGTGGGCTTTCACCCTCAGTGTTTCCAAAGCTATTACCATCAAAAATCAATTATGAAATACTTGTATGCCTCCTAAAAGCCAGACTGTAGAAAAGACTGATGGTCTATAAAAGTCCAATGGCTACCTCCTACTGGATAGATATCCATTTTGCAATTCCAAGTACTACCATAGGAAGGATTCTGAGGGAAAATGTGACAAACTTTAATTAGATTTAAAAAGAGATCACTCCCTGCCTTCTTCTCTCATCTCAGTGGCAGTGCAAACAGGTCATTGATTTTTCATAATATTGTGGTCACAACACATTTACATCCCTAATAAGGAACTAATCTTACCTGTTATGACATGTCTGTCCTCTCCTATGAGGGCAGTAATAGAACACAATTGTGTTCTATCCTGTGTTCCCAGTATCTGGCATACTGCTAGGCATATGGTTTAGAAATGACTTACAAATCTTTGGGGATGTATTTTGAATTTACAATACCACAAAGATGTGGGGAGGCAGTATGGTGCAATAGAGGAGGGAGAAATTAAGGAGAAAAGCTCACTAGGCATGTGCAGGGAGTAGTGTGCCTCCTGTGAGGCCAGCTGTCTTCCAAGCCAGCTGCCCAGGCAGCATTCTCTCCATAGCTGGCTAACTTCCTTTCAGTTTGACACATCTGGTTTTAAGACAGAATAAAACAGTCAATCAAATTATAGTTATGTGACCATAGGAAAGGACATTTCTGAGTTTTCTTTCTTCATTGGTAAGGTGAGGAGTTCATGGTTTGTATGGTAAGTGTATGTGTAACATTATAAGAAACTGCCACTCCATTTTTTAAAGTGGCTACAGTATTGTACATTCCCAGAAGCTCCAATTTCTTGCCAACATGTGGCATTGTGAGCCTTTTGGGTTCAATTAGAATCCTTTCTAATTGATGTATAATTTGTCTATCCTCTTTGTGAAATATCTTTTAAAATATTTTGCCCCTTTAAAAAATATTTTGGGTTGTTTATCTTGAGTTGTAAATGTTCTTTATATATTTTGAGTATGAGTTGTTTGTCAAGTAGATGTACTGTGAATATTTTCTGCTAGTCTATGGTGTGTATGCCCTTTCATTTTCGTAATACTGTCTTTTGAAGGACAGATGTTTTTAATGTAATAAAGTTTATTTTATCAATTTTTTAATGGTTCATGCTTTTTGTGTTCTAAGAAATATTTGCCTATCCCAAGGTCACAAAACAAAGACTTTTTTTAATCTTGTCCACCAGAAGTTTTAGAATTTTTATGTTCACATTTAAGTCTATCATTCCTTTAAAGTTAATTTTGGTGTATGGTAAGAGATAATTGCTAAGGTTCATTTTTTTTCCCAAATGACATTCAAGTGTTCAACACCATTTTTTGAAAAGACTGCCTTTCCTGATAGGGCTATATGAGCATTTTTATCAAAAGACAATTGACTAAGCTGGGTGTGGTGGCCAGCACCTACAGTCCCAACTACTTGGGAGGCAGAAGCTGAAGTGGGAGGATTGCCTAAGCCCAGGAGTTCAAGGCCAGTCTCAGCAATATAGCAAGACCCTTTCTCTTAACAAACAAGAAAAAAAGGCAACTGACCAAAATGTGTGAATCTACTCTTTATTCTCTTCTGCTCATCTACATGTTTCTATCCTAAAGCTAATACCACACTCTTGATTACTATAAATTTACAGTAAGTCTTGAAATCAGGTAAGTCCTCCAACTTTTATCTTTTCTTTCAAAATTATTTTGGCTGTTGTTAATCCTTTGCTTTTCCATGTAAATTTTAGACTCAGATTATCAATTTCCGCAAAAATATATCTTGCAATTTTAATATAATTAAAATCAATTTGAAGACAATGGACATCTTAAGAATACTGAGTCTTTAAATACATGACTTATTATTTAGGTCTTTTAAAAAAATTATCTACTCGATGTTGTGTAGTTTTCAGCATACAGGTTATACACGTATTTTGTTAAGTTTATTCTAAGTATTGTGTATTTTTGGATGCTATTATTAGTATTGTTTGCTTAATTTGAATTTCCTATTGTTGATAGTATATAGAAATACCATTGATTTTTATGTGCTGACCTTGGATCCTGTAACCTTAATAAACTCACTTATTATTCTAATAGCCTTTTTTGTAGATGCCATCAGATTTTCTACACAGACAATTATGTCGTCTCTAATTAAAGACTACATTATTTCTTCTTTTCCAATATTTATACCTTCTATATCTCCTTCTTATTTCACTGGCTAGAACCTCCAGTGTAAAGTAAAATAGAAGTGGTGAGAGTAGGCCAGGCACAGTGGCTCATGCTTGTAATCCCAGCACTTTGGGAGGCTGAAGCAGGCAGATCATTTGAGGTCAGGAGTGCGAGACCAGCCTGGCCAACATGGCCATAACCCCATCTCTACTAAAAATAAAAAAATTAATTGGGTGTGGTAGCACATGCCTGTAATCCCAGCTACTTGGGAGACTGAGGCACGAGAATTGCTTGAATGTAGGAGACAGAGGTTGGAGTGAACCAAGATTGCACCACTGCACTCCAGCCTGGGCAACAGAGCGAGACTCCGTCTCAAAAAAAAGGAAGTGGTGAGAGTAGTCATATTCCCAGTTTTAGAGGCAAAGTATTCATTCTTTCACCATGAGAAATGACGTTTTTCATAAATGTCCTTAATCTGATTGAAGAAGTTCCTTCCTATTCCTAGCATACTGAGAATTGAAATCATGAATGGACGTTGAATTTGGTCAAAGATTTTTTTTTCTGCATCTACTGAGATGATCATATAGTTTTCCCCTTTTAGTCTGTTAATATGGTAAATTTTATTGATAGATTTTCAAGCATTGAGCCAACCTAGATTTCCTGTGATAATCTCCATTAGATTGTCACATATTATCCTTTTTATGTATTGCTGGAATTGATTTGCTAATATCTTTGTTAGAGATTTTTGAATCTATGCTCCTGAGAGTTCTTGATCTGTAGTTTTCTTGTCTTGTAATGTCTTTTTCTGGTTCAGGCATTAACATAATTGTGCCCAACCTCATTAAATTAGTTGGGAAGAGTTACTTTTTCTTCTATTTTCTGAAAGATATTTGTGTGGGATTGACATTATATCAACATTAGATGTTTGACAGAATTCCTCTGTGAAGTTATTTGTGTTGAGTTTTCTTTGGTGAAATGCTTTGAATTATGAGCTCAATTTGTTTAATTGATATAGAGCTATTCTAGTTTTCTGTTTCTTCCTGAGGGAGTTTTGGCAATTTGTGTCTATGAAGGAATTTGTCCATGTTAGCTTTTCATGTATTCAATGGTTAGGTTTAAATTTACTAGCACAAAGTTGTTCATAATATAATCCTGTAAACCTTTTAATTTTCATAGTATTTTAGTGATGTTTCTATTTTCATTTCTAATATTGGTAACTTGTAACTTCTCTTTTTCTCTTTATCAGTCTAGCTAAAAATTTATTAATTGTATTGATCTTGTCAAAGAACCAGTCTTGGGCTTCACTCACATTTTTATATTGTGCTTTCTTTTTCATTTTATTGATTTCCACTCCTTATTATATCCTTCCTTCTACTTCCTTTGGGGTTAATTTGCTCTTCTTTTCCTAGTTTCTTAAAGTGGAAAATTAGATCACTGATTTTAGACCTTCCTTCTTTTCTACTATAGGTATTTAAAGCTGTAGATTTCCCTGTGGGCATTGCTTTAGCTTTTTTCTGAAAATTTAGATCTTATGTCTTCATTTCCATTCAATTCAAAATACTTCCTAATTTCTCTTGTTGTTTCTTCTTTGCCTTGTGGTTTGTTTGAAAGTATATTGATTTCTCAATGTTGAGTGTTATTTCCGCAGATCCCTGTCAATGTCCCTGAAGCATGGAGCATTACAGTTTTTGTTAATCTTGTCCTGAACCTGTTTATCAGCTTAAGGAGTTCTGGGGCTGAGACGATGGGGTTTTCTAAATATACAATCATGTCATCTGCAAACAGAGACAACTTGACTTCCTCTCTTTCTATTTGAATACTCTTTATTTCTTTCTCTTGCCTGATTGCTCTGGCCAGAACTTCCACTATGTTGAACAGGAGTGGTGAGAGAGGGCATTCTTGTCTGGTGCCAGTTTTCAAAGGGAATGCTTCCAGCCTTTGCCCATTCAGCATGATATTGGCTGTGAGTTTGTCATAAATAGCTCTTATTATTTTGGGATATGTTCCAAAGAATTCCTATACACCAATAATAGACAAGTAGAGAGACAAATCATGGGTGAACTCCCATTCACAACTGCTACAAAGAACATAAAATACCTAGGAATACAATTTACAGGAGATATGAAGGGCCTCTTCAAGGAGAACTACAAACCACTGCTCAAGGAAATAAGAGAGGACATAAACAAATGGAAAATAATTCCATGCTCACGGATAGGAAGAATCAATATCATGAAAATGGTTATACTGCCCAAAGCAGTTTGTAGATTCAATGCTATTCCCATCAAACTACCATTGACTTTCTTCACAGAACTATTAAAAAAAAACTACTTTAAATTTCATATGGAACCAAAAAAGAGCCTGTATAGCCAAGACAATCCTAAGCAAAAAGAACAAAGCTGAAGGCATCATGTTACCTGACTTAGCTGACTTCAAACTATACAGTAACCAAAACAATATGGTACTGGTGCCAAAACAGATATATAGACCAATGGAACAGAACAGAGGCCTCAGAAATAATACCACACATCTACAATCATCTGATCTTCGACAAACCTGATAAAAACAAGCAATGCGGAAAGGATTCACTATTTAATAAATGGTGCTGGAAAAACTGTCTAGCCATAGGCAGAAAACAGAAACTGGACCCCTTCCTTACACCTTATACAAAAATTAACTCAAGATGGATTAAAGAGTTACACATAAAACCTAAAACCAAATAGAAAACCTAGGCAATACTATTCAGGACATAAGCGTGGGCAAAGACTTCATGAGTAAAAGACCAAAAGCAATGGCAACAAAAGCCGTAATTGACAAATGGGATCTAATTAAATGAAAGAGCTTCTTCTCATCAAAAGAAACTATCATCAGAATGAACCGGCAACCTACAGAATGGAAAAAAATTTTTGCAATCTATCCCTCTGACAAAGGGCTAATATCCAGAATCTACAAGGAACTTAAGCAAATTTATAAGAAAAAAAACAACCCCATCAAAAAGTGGACAAAGGATATGAACAGACACTTCTCAAAAGAAGACATTTATGCAGCCAACAGACATATGAAAAAAAGTTCATCATCACTGGTCATTAGACAAATGCAAACCAAAACCACAATGAGATGTGGTTAGAATGGTGATAGAATAACCACCAGTTAGAATGGTGATCATTAAAAAGTCCGGAAATAACAGATGCTGGCAAGGATGCAGAGAAATAAGAATGCTTTTACACTGTTGGTGGGAGTGTAAATTAGTTCAACCATTGTGGAAGACAGTGTGGCAATTTCTCAAGGATCTAGAGCCAGAAATACCATTAGACCCAGCAATTCCATTACTGGGTATATACCCAAAGGATTATAAATCATTCTACTATAAAAACACATGCACATGTATGTTTATTGCAGCTCTATTTACAATAGCAAAGACTTGGAACCCATCAATGATAGACTGAATAAAGAAAATGTGGCACATATACATTATAGAATACTATGCAGCCACAAAAAAGGATGAGTTCACGTCCTTTGCAGGGACATGGATGAAGGTGGAAACCATCATTCTGAGCAAACTAACATAAGAACAGAAAACCAAACACCGCATATTCTCACTCATGAGTGGGAGTTAAACAATGAGAACACATGGACACAGGGAGGGGAATATCACACACCAGGCCATGTTGGGGGGTTGGGGGAAAGGGGAGAGAGAGCATTAGGACAAATACCTAATGCATGCGGGGCTTAAAACCGAGATGACGGGTTGATAGGTGCAGCAAACCAACATGGCATATATATATCTATGTAACAAACCTGCACATTCAGCACATGTATCCCAGAACTTAAAGTAAAATGAAATTAAATTAAAAATCCAAAAAAAGGAAAAAATCTTGTCCTTAACCTTGATCTTTAGGTTGCTTCTAAATTCTGTTAATTTGGGGAACTTTAATTATTAACTTAAGTTTGGAATCCAGACTCCTGTTCCACCCTCTCCTACATCCAGGTCACCCAACTAACCTAACCCTGCTATTGCCTCCTAGCTTCCAGAGTAACTAAACAAACAATATTCATGAAATTAAGTGACCTATGGCATATTTACTTAAAATAATACCTTTAAACCCATTTTTAAAAGACTTATGCAGACTTTATAATATGAAAAAATAGCTATAGTATAGGCTCAACCAAAAAGAATTACATATACAATATCATAACAACAGGGTATTTAAAAAAAAAAGAAAAGAAAAGCTATGCATAGAGAAACAATGGAAAGGAAAACACCAAAATGTGAAAAAATAATTTTTAGGTGATTGAAATGTGGTATTTTATTTTCTCTTATTCCCACTCTTTTAAGTTTTTCAATATATATATATACTTTTAGTAATTAAAAAAGCATCCAAAATATAACTTTAAGAAACAAAAAAGTCTAAGGAATAACTTAATACCATTTGTGTATTAATTTTTTAAAAGCAATACAGACATAATCAAATATTCCTTTGTCACCTCAGTCAGAATCCTTACATTGTCAAAAGTTCTAGCCAGAAGTTGATTTTCAACTTCCAGGGCGCTATGGTCTTCAAAGGCCTCAGTTTCTTTATTACTAGAGGCCAGCTGTCCCTTTGTCTTAGCACCCATTGCTCTCTTCACTCCTTGCTGCATAGGATTATATTAACATAGGCAACAACTCATCAGTGTACCATCAACCCTTCACAGGAGAGCCATCACACATGCAAAATTCATTTTTGCTACAAGTAAGGATATAAGGATACATACTGCTACAACAAGGTATATTAGACTTACAGGTTATGCAAGAGATTAATTCAGAGAAGATACAACTTGCTTCAAGTTAGCTATAAGAAACATGATGCAGCATCTGGCCAGTAATCAAAAAAGTTCATGATTTACTAGAAAATGTGATAAATGAATGCCTCTGAGAATGCAGGAAAATGTAGACAAACGGTCAACAGCCTTAAACAGTAATCATGAAATACACAGTAACTGTAATATGTATTTTCTATTTCCCAAAACTTTAAGATAAAAATTATATCCATCCTCTAAGTCCCTCAAATGATCTGCAAAAATTCTACTCTGCAAAAGTGCATAACAAATACAAAGTTTGGGAACGCTGAGGGTAACCCTTCTTTTGAATCCCACCACATGTTATAGTGCCTCTGTCAATTACAATATCTCCCTTTCTCCCAAACTCTGATAATAAAGAACAAAAGCAAAAACCATCGAGCATATCTACTGTATCTGTTTTCCTCCAAATTGGTGTAATTAGCTCACTTGAATATCTTACTCAAGCTAGAACTGACAATTTCATATTCTATATTGAAGTTACTAGCTCTACAGAGATGGTCCCTAGCAATGACTTTAGCCTGAAAAGTTAGCTTCAATTACAGACCGTTTCTATTAAAGAGACAATATTCCTACAATAGAACATTTTGATAAAAAATTAAACATGCACAGAGGTAAAAATGTATTTCTTTACAAGTGTATAATCTACCAGTCATTCAAGAAAATGATCTGTAAACTTGAAAATAATAAGCTTCTAAGTTACCAAATTAGTTAAGTAATAAATGGCTTGATATCTAGGGTAAGAACATTTTCTGTACAGAAGCTATCCTATGCCACATCAGGAAAACAATAAGGGAGAATAATCTACATTTTAACTCTCTCAAAAATGTAAAGGCAGTGAACAGATTCACAAAAATAATAGAGCTATACTTCATTTTATACTCCTCTTCTAAGATAGAGAGCCTTCGATAGGTTTGCTGACCCTATGATTGATTCGCTTTTGCTGGAAGATACCATTTTAGGATTAGTGGCACTTAGAAAGTGATTCTTGTCTCTTTTTTTTTTTTTCCCCACAGATATGCCTTGCCTCAACAACCATACTGAAGACTCTCTAGGACAAAGACTTATAACTCTTAGTGCCTTCAGCATCTATCCAGTGTTCTACACATAATTTCAATTATGATCAATGTGATTCTTGCCAAGAACCTAGTCTCTTGTGCCTCACTTTCCTTCCTCCTATGTAAAAGAGGAATAACAGTTACACTTTAAAGGGTTGTTGTGAAGATTAAATTAGATAATGCAGGTAAAATGCCTGGCACCCAGCCCACCTCATGCACTGTGCTAACTGATTCTACATGGCCTTTAATTATGAAACAAAATAACATTTCCAGACTCTATAAATTTTTAAAGAAGGTGAGAATTGAAAGTAATAGATTCAACTGACAGCCAAAGTGTGCTTTTAAATCAACTGTTGTATCAGGGTCTGAGAGTTTACTTGGTAACATCAAAATTATCTATGGCTACTTGGGCTCAGATTTTCACTCTAAATGTGCTTATGTTATAATAAACCACATCCCTTCCCAATGTGCAAAAATACAATGAAACAATTTTGTCAAGCACATTACTTAGTAATTTATTTTAAAATAACCTTTAAGCACGACTTTAAACACACTATGAAATGGGGGGAAGGTGATCATTTAGTAGGGAATAAAGTTTGTTTGTTTTAAAGAAAAAGAAAAAAAGCTTGAAAATTTTTATAGCAGCCCAAAAGAAATTATCTAGGTTTTGCTCTGAAACAAATTTTCATCACATATTTATCTGCTATGTCTGACGCTTATGTGGGGGGTTAAAAAGGATGTAGTGAAATAAAATTTTGTGAATCATAGATCGGATGGCAGAAGATGATGCAAGCCATGACTCAGGCAAGTACAATAATCATGATCAAAATTATACTTGCAATTTGTCATAGCAATTGTAATTTGCAAATACCAGTTGTTTGCCATAAATGGAGCTGATATCAGATAAAAATGAATCATGACGTTCAAGGAAAAGCAAATAAATGTCAAAACATTAATCTGCATAATATTTTGGGGCAGTTATGAAAACATGATGGTAAGAGCTTGGTACCTTAACTTTCTCAAGAAATATTTCATGTTTCCAGAATATCAGCAATTTAAACTAACTTTTAACTAGTAATGGAAAAATGGGGGGCAAGGAGAAAAAAGAGGGGAAAGAGGAGGGAGGAAAGAAAGGAAGAAAGAGAAGGTACACAAAACAGTATGTAATATAGACATTACTTACCTTTCAAGGAAATGAAGTGGAGAAAAGAGCATCAAAGTCCCAGCCCTTAAATATATAATGATTCTTCCTTGTAAATAAGTATAATTTGAAAGATGACATGTAAAAGCAGAACACAATTATAAAAATAGTAAGTCAATAATTTAATTCTTGAGCTAGGTAAATTTGTGATCTTGTTTCTCTGGAATCTTCCCTTTCCTGTAAATAGGAGTCCTTCTAAAAACAACAGCTCTAATATTGTTCATCTTCTCCTTTGATGAATCTTTCCACCATCCTATCAGATATTCAAAAGCATGACACTAAATTCTTTGAGAGAGACACCTCCTTTATTTACACTAAAATTCTCCCAAGACCTTTTAATCTAAATAGCGTCATTTTATTTAAAAAACCTACTGTTTCAAATATAGCTTATTAAATATCTCCTTTAAAAAAAAAAGACTATAAATTGGAGAAAATTCTTTCACCTGGTTATTGCAGTAGTTTACTTGGCCATATTACTGGATTTTTGCCTCTATGATTTTATTTTCTGGTAGGTAGAAAAAAATTGGCAGTTGATGACATCCTGCATAGAAAGAAACCCAGGATTCCTTAAAGGGGAAGAAAAAGAAAAGTTCTTGTTGGTTAAAATTGATTAAAAAACTCTATTTTAAGTAGTTTAAGGCTCTACTTACCTTTAAAAATAGCTATTTTTCACAAATAAAACCAGAAAAATATTTTCATGTCGGAGCAATTTTAAAACTGTAAAGATTATTTAAAATTGATCTTGTTATTAAAAGAAAATTTAAAAATGGAACAAGCACTTTCTTAAGGAGTAGACTTACCAATTGTTACAAAATAGCCTTCAGTCAATTTCAAATCATTCTTTCCATTTATTCATTCACAAATATTTACTGAATGCCTGGAATTGTTCTACATGCATCTTCAAACCTTATGGAGTTTATGTTTAAAAAGATATAGACATTAATCAAACAATCACACTAAAGAAAAATTTGAGTTGTGATGAGTTTTTGTTATACAAAAGAAGTCTGAATATTTGCATGTCCATGACTAACTTAAATATTTCTAAAATTAACCTTTCAAACAGCTGCTAACATAAACATGTTTGCTGCATAAGCCAAAACTTATTACCTTAAGGCTGTGGAGTAAGAAAGTCACACTCCAGGTAAGAGAAAACGTGGTGGAAGCTTTTGAACAATAAAGAAAATATATAACCTAAATCAAATCCTTGAAATCCTTCAAGGTAGCAGGTTTTGATTCTATATCAAGGTTTATTTCATTACTTTACATCTTAATGAAGGTTAAATTTATTGTACTCTCCCTCATCCAAATAAACAAATCAAGTTTGATTTCATTTAGAAGTTGCCTTTCCTAAAACCCTCCCTGCAGGTGCTTATCACTGAATGCTGTGGTCCAGAGCTACACCTGGTGGCCGTACACAAACTTACAAGAAACCATTCTGAACCTCAACAGAAGTTTAAAAGTTACCCCTCTGTTAATCAAAAATCTCTCAAGACAGCAACATGTTATTTCTTGATAGCTGGGGAAAGTTAAACTTTTAATGGAAAAACGGAAAAATGTTAAGGTAGATAGTTATAATAAAGTCTAACATCATGTTAATGATAGAATGTAAGTGATGGCTATATGGATATTCACCAAATTATTTTAACTTTCCAGTATGTTGGGAAATAGTCACTATAAAATGTTGAAAAGTAAGAATTTAAATTAAGAATTTTGCACCCATTTTTTTAACCAGAAATACCTTTTAGATATTGTTTCCTTTATGTATCAGCATAATGTGTGTCTTCACAGTTCATGCTGTGTAATAGTCTATTATATTGCTGTACAATATTTTATGAAAAAATTCACTCGTTCCACATTTATTCAATTTCCAATTGGACATTTACACGTGTATTTTTGTTTCTATTAAGTCATGTTCCTAAAACAAACTTTTAAGAATGATGTCATTGGGATCAAAGGAGATGATCATTTTTATAGCTTTTGAGACATATGACCAAGCTACTTTCTACCAAGTTCACACTGTTATCACAAAGGGAAACATACACCAATTTTAACCAATATTATAGGACCTAGACATTTTTAGATTTTACTGCTTTACTAACCATGAAATACAATCCAAAGGTTAATTTGTACTTCTTGAAATTAAAAAAAATTACATATTTATTTTTGTACTTATCTACTGGAATCTCAATAATTTCCTTGTAAATTTGAATAATCACTTTTTGTGCTTTAACTATTAACCTTTGTCTCCTAAACTCATGCAAGTTTTCCTGGTCAACTGCCATACTTTAGTTATTTTCACCGTGTTAACTTTTATATACTCTAATCTGTCAATCTTAACCTTTGTGATACCATTCAAAGCTAGGAAATATACTATCACTCCATGAATGTGACAAATACTCTAAAAATTTTTTTGTTTTAATTAGTCAATGTCAGAGAGCAAAGCTCCCTTTAAGAAGATAATGGGGAAATAATAATATGGCTGGTAAAATTGAGAGCACATTTTCTCAGAGCACTATATTTCTAAATGTGGTTCCCCCATATTAGCTCATTTATGCCTAGTGTTCCATTATTGGAACGCTAAGCTTGGAGTTATTTTATATCCTACTGACAGGTGAAGCCAGCTGGACTTCCTGGGTCGAGTGGGGACTTGGAGAATTTTTCTGTCTAACTAAAGATTTGTAAACGCACCAATCAGCACTCTGTAAAAACGGAACAATCAACACTGTGTAAAATGGACCAATCAGTGCTCTGTAAAATGGACCAATCAGCACTCTGTAATACAAACAGACCAATCAGCAGGATGTGGACAGGGCCAAATACGGGAATAAAAGCTGGCCACCTGAGCCAGCAGCGGCAACCCACTCAGGTCCCCTTCCATGCTGTGGAAGTTTGTTCTTTTGCTCTTCATAATAAATCTTGCTGCTGCTCACCCTTCGAGTCCACACTACCTTTATGAGCTGTTAACACTCACTGTGAAGGTCTGTGGCTTCACTCCTGAAGTCAAGCAAGACCACGAACCCACTGGAAGGAAGAAACTCCAGACACATCTGAACATCTGAAGGAACAAACTCCAGACACACCATCTTTAAGAACTGTAACACTCACCATGAGGGTCCGTAGCTTCATTCTTGAAGTCAGCAAGACCAAGAACCCACCGGAAGAAACCAATTCTGGACACACTACAGCTCAAGGTCATCGCCAAGGTCTAGTTTTTCCCAAAAAATATTTGCAACTTCTGGCATAAATGGGTTAGCTACATCAGATACTTAAGGTACTTGTTATACATATAGATTCCCAAGTCCTATCTCTGATGTACTGAGGCAGAATCTCTAGGTAGAGACAATAGGGAGCTGCATTTTTAATAGAGATAATCAGGTGATTCTCACGTATATTTAGGCTTGAAAATCACAAACCAGAAGATTCCAGGTGAGTCACATACAGTGGGATTAATGGAAAATAAGGAAGCAACATAGATGCCTGATAATCAGGAGTCACTCAAATATTTATTGAAATAACACATACATATGACTTTTTCTTACATAACAGCTTTTCGCAATCTAAGTCACTTACCATAAAATTTGCCCTTTTAAAAAAATAAATAGTTGTGACTTTTAGTCTATTCAGAGTTGTGAAACGATTACCACTATATAATTAGAGAACATTCCTATCTCACACACACACACACACAAAAAGATCCTATGCGCATTAGCAGTCATTCCCTCTACTCTCTCCCATCCCCAATCACCAGGCTACTTTCTGTCTGTACGGATTTTTCTTCTGTGTGCCTTGGCCATCATTTCCCAGAAAACTTTTGTCTAGCCCAAGGTCACAAAGATTTATGACTCTATATATTCTTCTAAAAGTTTCCTAGTATTAGCTTTACATTTATGTTTACTAATCATTTTGAATTAATTTTTGCCTATGGTGTGAGATGGGATTTCAACTTCATTCTTTTACATGTTGATATGCAGTTGTCCCAACACTATTTGTTGAAAAGACTTTTTTCCTTATTGAATTGTACCGGTACCTTTGTCAAAAATCAACTAACCAGATATATAAGGGTTTATTTACATATATGTAAATAGAAAACAGAAACTCTCAATCCTATTCCATGGATCTATATGTCTATCATTATACCAGTACCACAATGTCTCAATTATCTTTGCTTTGCAGTAAGTTTTGAAATTAGAAGTGTTATTCCTCCTACTTAGTTATCCTTTTTCAATATCATTCTGTCTATCCTAGGTCCACTTGTAACCAACTCAAGTCTGGGCTGCTCACTGCTCAGAAGTCAAAGCAGGAGAAGCAAGGTGTGGTAAAAGGAAAGTAGCTTTTATTGATCATGCTAGCAGATGGGAGAATGGCCAAGCTCAAGCCTCAGAGGAACCATATCAGCCTTTTGGGATAAGTAGGGAGGTTTCAGAAGGAAAACTTGGTGTGGAAAACATGCAGGAGTGGTGCAGGAGGGTACAGGTTTGCATATCTTGGCTATTTTAAGTAATTACTTGTCTGAAGGTCCGGACTGCATCATCTTGACTTCGCCCAGTGGTGGTGGACTAATTGTTCATAACTCCCCCTAAGTGGGAGGATTCCACAGCTGTGTCTCTATGCCTGCTTTGTTTCAAAATTAGCCTCTGAAATTTCTAAGTGAGCACATAATTAGATAAGTGAGCACTGTGCACAGAGTGCCTGGTGGAAAAGGGAGAGAAATTAAGAGTTTTAAAGTACAAGGCTACATTTAAAGTACAGGGTTATATTCTGAGATTAGAAAGGAAGGGGAAAAAAGTTTCAAAATGCATTTTCAATCTAAGCTACTCAGTTACACGTTCAATTTCCACATGAATTTTAGGATACACTTGCCAATTTCTGTAAAAACAGAAGCAGAGATTTTTATAGAGACTGCATTGGATCTCTAGATAATTGAAGAGTATTGCCATCTAGTATCTTCCAATCCACTAACATTTCTTTCAATTTATTTAGGTCTTCTTTACTTTATTTCAACATGTTTTGCAGTTTTAATGTGCAAGTCTTATACTTCTTTTGCCAAATTTATATATACACTTTTTCCTTTTTGATGCTATTATAAGTCAGATTTTTAAATGTCATTTTCATATTGTTCTAGTTCACTTTCATATTGTTGCATTTCTATAGAAATGAATTTTTGTATACTGATTTTGTAAACTACAACCATGCTGAACGTATTAGCTCCAAAAGTTTTTTGTGTATACCTTTTTTCTATATACAAGATCATGTCACCTGCAAATAGCAACATTTTTACTTCTTCCTTTCCAATCTGGATGCCATTTATTCCTTTTTCTTGTCTAATTGCCCTGGATAGAAACAACACTACAGTGTTGAATAGAAGTGGCAGGAGTGGACATTCTTTTCTTGTTCTTTATCTTATGGGCAAGCATCCAGTTTTTTACCATGAAGTATAATGTTAGCTATTAATTCTTCGACTATTTTTAGTTTGTTTAGTGTCAGCTGTGGGTTCCTTGCTATTTTTCATTTGTTGAGTGTTTCCATCATAACAGGGTGATGGATTTTAAGTGCTTTTTCTGCATTTATTGAGATGATCATAGGTTTTTGTCCTTATTCTATTAATATAGTGTAAATAAAGTGATTGGTTTTCAAATATTAAACCGGCCTTGCATTCCTGAGACAAATGCTACATGTTCATGGTGTATATTCCTTTTTAAATGTTGCTAGATTCAGTTTGCTAGTATTCTGTTAAGGATTTCTGCACCTGTATTCATAAGACATATTTGTAGTTTCCTCTTCTTGCGATTTGTCTACCATTGGTATCAGGGTAATATTGGCCTTATAGAATGAGTTGGAAAGTGTTCCTCCTCTTCTGTTTTTCAGAAGAGCTTGTGAAGGAATAGTAGTAGCTCTTTACATGTTTGGTAGAATTCACCATGTAGTCATCTTGGCCTGTGTTTTTCTAAGAATTTTCTAATTACTTATTCCCTGTCTTTCCATGTTACAGGTCTATTTATATTTCCTACTTCTTGTATCAGTTTTATAGGAATATAACCTTTCTAGGAATTTGTCCATTTCATCGAGGTTCTCTACTTTGTTGGCATGCCATTGTCATAATATTCCCACATGATCCTTCTTATCCCAATAAGTGTGTTAGGCTGTACTTGCATTGCTATAAAGAAATACTTGAGACTAGGTAATTTATAAAGAAAAGAGATTTAATTGGCTTGCAGTTCTGGAGGCTATACAGGAAGCATGGTGCTCGCATCTGCTTGGCTTCTGGGGGAGCCTCAGAGAGCTTTCAATCATGGCAGGAGGCAGAGAGTAAAGCCAGCATCTTACATAGTGGGAGCAGGAGCAAGGAGCAGGAGCAGGAGAAGTGCTACACACTTTTAAACAACCAGATCTGGTGACAACTCCCTTGTAATCATGAGGACAGCACCCAGAGGATGGTGCTATATCATGCAGAAGAAATCTGCCCCCATGATCCAATCACCTCCCACTAGACCACACCAATATTGGGGACTACAATTCAATATGAGATTTGGCAGGGACTATATACTCAGAGTCACAATACCGCCTACTTGGAAGATCAATATTCCTTATATATCAGTAAGATTTATAGATAAGCCTTTTCTTTCATTCTTCATTTTAATAATTGGAGGGTTTTGTCTTTTTTTTTCTTAGTCAGTCTAGCTAAACTTTTCCCAATTTTGCTGATGTTTTCAAACAACCAACTTTTAGTTTTACAGATTCATCTCTATTTTTTTATTCTTTATTTCATGTGTTTCCTCTCTCATCCTTATTATTTTCTTCTTTCTGCTCACTTTGAGTTTAGTTTGCTCATATTTTTCTAGTTTCCTTTTTATTATTATACTTTAAGTTCTAGGGTACATGTGCACAACGTGCAGGTTTGATACATAGGTATACATGTGCCATGGTGGTTTGCCGCACCCATCAAACCGTCATTTACATTAGGTATTTCTCCTAATGCTATCTATCCCTCTCACAGCCCCCTACCCCCCGACAGGCCCTGGTGTGTGATGTTCCCCACCCTGTGTCCAAGTGATCCCATTGTTCAATTCCCACCTATGAGTGAGAACATGCAGTGTTTGGTTTTCTATGCTTGTGAGAGTTTGCTCAGAATGATGGTTTCCAGCTTCATCCATGTCCCTGCAAAGGACATGAACTCATCCTTTTCTATGGCTGCATAGTATTCCATGGTGTATATGTGTCACATTTTCTTAATCCAGTCTATCATTGATGGACATTTGGGTTGGTTCCAAGTCTTTGCTATTGTAAATAGTGCCACAATAAACATATGTGTGCATGTGTCTTTATAGCAGCATAATTTATAATCCTTTGGGTATATACCCAGTAATGGGATTGCTGGGTCAAATGGTAATTCTAGTTCTAGATCCTTCAGAAATAGCCACACTGTCTTCCACAATTGTTGAATTAATTTATAATCCCACCAACAGTGTAAAAGCATTCCTACTTCTCCACTTCCTCTCCAGCATCTGTTGTTTCCTGACTTTTCAATGATTGCCATTCTAACTGGCATGAGATAGTATCACATTGTGGTTTTGATCTGCATTTCTCTGATGACCAGTGATGATGAGCATTTTTTCATATGTTTGTTGGCTGCATAGATGTCTCTTCTTTTGAGAAGTGTCTGTTCATATCCTTTGCCCACTTTTTGATGGGATTGTTTTTTCTTCTAAATTTATCTGAGTTCTTGGTAGATTCTGGATATTAGCCCTAGTCAGATGGGTAGATTGCAAAAATTTTCTCCCGATCTGTAGGTTGCCTGTTCACTCTGACGGTAGTTTCTTTTGCTGTGCAGAAGCTCTTTAGTTTAATTAGATCCCATTTGTCTATTTTGGCTTTTGTTCCCATTGCTTTTGGTGTTTTAGTCATGAAGTCCTTGCCCATGCCTATGTCCTGAATGGTATTGCCTAGGTTTTCTTCTAGGGTTTTTATGGTTTTAGGTCTAACATTTAACATCTTGAATTAATTTTTGTATAAGGTGTAAGGAAGGGATCCAGTTTCAGCTTTCTACATATGGCTAGCCAGTTTTCCCAGCACCATTTATTAAATAGGGAATCCTTTCCCAATTGCTTGTTTTTGTTGGTTCTGTCAAATATCAGATGGTTGTAGATGTGTGGTGTTATTTCTGAGGCCTCTGTTCTGTTCCATTGATCTATATATCTGTTTTGGTACCAGTACCATGCTGTTTTGGTTACTGTAGCCTTGTAGTATAGTTTGAAGTCAGGTAACATGATGCCTCCCGCTTTGTTCTTCTTGCTTAGGACTGTCTTGGCAATGCAGGCTTTTTTGGTTCCATGTGAACTTTAAAGTAGTTTTTTCCAATTCTGTGAAGAGTCATGGGTAGCTTGATGGGGATGGCACTGAATCTATAGATTACTTTGGGCAGTATGGCCATTTTCACGATATTGATTGTTCCCATCCATGAGCACGGAATATTCTTCCATTTGTTTGTGTTCTATTTTGTTGAGCAGTGGTTTGTAGTTCTCCTTGAAGAGGTCCTTTACATCCCTTGTAAGTTGGATTCCTAGGTATTTTATTCTCTTTGTAGCAATTGTGAATGGGAGTTCACTCATGATTTGGCTGTTTGTCTGTTAATGATGTATAGGAAAGCTTATGATTTTTGCACATTGATTTTGTATCCTGAGACTTTGCTGAAGTTGCTTATCAGCTTAAGGAGATTTGGGGCTGAGATGATGGGGTTTTCTAAATATGCAATCATGTCCTCTGCAAACAGGGACAATTTGACTTCCTCATTTCCTAATCGAATACCATTTCTTTCTTTTGCCTGATTGCCCTGGCCAGAACTCCCAACACTATTTTGAATAGGAGTGGTGAGAGAAGGCATCCTTGGCTTGTGCCAGTTTTCAAAGGGAATGCTTCCAGTTTTCGTCCATTCCGTATGATATTGGCTGTGGGTTTGTCATAAATAGCTCTTATTATTTTGAGATTCCTTCCATCAATACTTAGTTTACTGAGTGTTTTTAGCATGAAGGGCTGCTGAATTTTGTCAAAGGACTTTTCTGCATCTATTGAGATAATCATGTGGTTTTTGTCATTGTTTCTGTTTATGTGATGGATTACGTTTATTGATATGGGCATGCTGAACCAGCCTTGCATTCCAGGGATGAAGCCAACTTTAATCATGGTGGATAAGCCGTTTGATGTGCTGCTGGATTTGGTTTGCCAGTATTTTATTGAGGATTTTTTCATCAATGTTCATCAGGGATATTGGTCTAAAATTCTCTTTTTTTGTTGTGTCTCTGCCAGGCTTTGTTATCAGGATGATGTTGGTTTCATAAAATGAGTTAGGGATGATTCCCTCTTTTTCTATTGACTGGAATAGTTTCAGAAGGAATGGTACCAGCTCCTCTTTGTACCTCTGGTAGAATTTGGCTATGAATCCGTCTGGTCGTGGACTTATTTTGGTTGGTAGGCTATTAATTATTGCCTCCATTTCAGAGTCTGTTATTGATCTCTTCAGAGATTCGACTTCTTCCTGGTTTAGTCTTGGGAGGGTATATGTGTCCAGAAATTTATCCATTTCTTCTAGATTTTCTAGTTTATTTGCATAGAGGTGTTTATAGTATTCTCTGATGATAGTGTGTATTTCTGTGGGATTGGTGATGATATCCCCTTTATCACTTTTTATTGCATTTATTTGATTCTTCTGTCATTAGTCTTGCTAGCAGTCTATCAATTTTGTTGATCTTTCCAAAAAACCAGCTCCTGGATTCATTGATTTTTTGAGGAGTTTTTTGTATCTCTATCTCTTTCCGTTCTGCCCTGATCTTAGTTATTTCTTGCCTTCTGCTAGCTTTTGAATTTGTTTACTCTTGCTTCTCTAGTTCTTTTCATTGTGATGTCAGGGTGTCAATTTTAGATCTTTCCTGCTTTCTCTTGTGGGCATTCAGTGCTATAAATTTCCCTCTACACACTGCTTTAAATGTGTCCCAGAGATTCTGGTACATTGTGTCTTTGTTCTCATTGGTTTCAAAGAACATCTTTATTTCTGCTTTCATTTCATTATTTACCCAGTAGTCAGTCAGGAGAAAGTTGTTTAATTTCCATGTAGTTGTGTGGTTTTGAGTGAGTTTTTTTTTTTTTTTTTTTCCAACGGAGACTCACTCTGTTGCCCAGGCTGGAGTGCAGTGGCATGATCTTAGCTCACTGCAAGCTCCACCTCTCAGGTTCACACCATTCTCCTGCCTCAACCTCCCAGGTGGCTGGGACTACTGGCACCCACCACCACACCCAGCTAATTTTTTGTATTTTTAGTAGAGACAGGTTTTCACTGTGTTAGCCAGGATGGTCTCAATCTCCTGACCTTGTGATCCGCCTGCCTCAGCCTCCCAAAGTGCTGGGATTACAGGCGTGAGCCACCGTACCCAGCCTTGAGTGAGTTTCTTAATCCTGAGTTCTAATTTGATTGCACTGTGGTCTGAGAGACAGTTTGTTGTGATTTCTGTTCTTTTACATTTGCTGAGGAGTGCTTTACTTCCAATTATTTGGTCAGTTTTACAGTAAGTGAGATGTGGTGCTGAGAAGAATGTATATTCTGTTGATTTGGGGTAGAGGATTCTGTAGGTGTCTATTAGGTCTGCTTAGTGCAGAGGTGAGTTCAGGTCCTGGATATCCTTGTTAACCTTCTGTCTCGTTGATCTAATATTGACAGTGGTGTGTTAAAGTCTCCCATTATTATTGTGTGGGAGTCTAAGTCTCTTTGTAGGTCTCTAAGGACTTGCTTTATGAATCTGGGTTCTCCTGTATTGGGTGCATATATATTTAGTATAGTTAGCTCTTCTTGTTGAATTGATGCCTTTATCATTATGTAATGGCTTTGTCTCTTAAGGTCTTTGCTGGTTTAAAGTCTGTTTTATCAGACTAGGATTGCAACCCTTGCTTTTGTTTGTTTGTTTGTTTCCATTTGCTTGGTAGATCTTCCTCTATCCCTTTATTTTGAGCCTATGTGCATTTTTGCACGTGAGATGGGTTTCCTGAATACAGCACACTGATGGGTCTTGACTCTTTATCCAATTTTCCAGTCTGTGTCTTTTAATTGGGGCATTTAGTCCATTTACATTTAAGGTTAATATTGTTATTTGTGAATTTGATCCTGTCATTATGATGTTTGCTGGTTATTTTGCTCGTTAATTGATGCAGTTTATTCATAGCATCGATGGTCTTTACAATTTGGCATGTTTTTGCAGTGGCTGGTACCAGTTGTTTCTTTCCATGTTTAGTGCTTCCTTCAGGAGCTCTTATAAGGCAGGCCCGGTGGTGACAAAATCTCTCAGCATTTGCTTGTCTGTAAAGGATTTTATTTCTCCTTCACTTATGAAGGTTAGTTTGGCTGGATATGAAATTCTGGGTTAAAAATTCTTTTAAGAATGTTGAATATTGGCCCCCACTCTCTTCTGGCTTGTAGGGTTTCTGATGAGAGATCTGCTGTCAGTCTGATGGGATTCCCTTTGTGGGCAACTCGAGCTTTCTCTCTGGCTGCCCTTAACACTTTTTCCTTCATTTCAACCTTGGTGAATCTGACAATTATGTGTCTTGGGGTTGCTCTTCTCGAGGAGTATGTTTGTGATGTTCTCTCTATCTCCTGAATTTGAATGTTGGCCTGCCTTGCTAGGTTGGGGAATTTCTCCTGGATAATATGCTGAAGAGTGTTTTCCAACTTGGATCCATTCTCCCCATCACTTTCAGGTACACCAATCAAATGTGGATTTGGTCTTTTCACATAGTCCCATATTTCTTGGAGGCTTTGTTCATTTCTTTTTACTCTTTTTCCTCTAACCTTGTTTTCTTGTTTCATTTCATTAATTTGATCTTCACTCACTGATACCCTTTCTTCCACTTGATCAAATCAGCTATTGAAGCCTGTGCATGTGTCGTGAAGTTTTCATGCCATGGTTTTCAGCTCCATCAGGTCATTTAATGTCTTCTCTACACTGTTTATTCTAGTTAGCCATTTGTCTAATCTTTTTTCAAGGTTTTTAGCTTCCTTGAGATGGGTTCGAACATCCTTCTTTAGCTGGGAGAAATTTGTTATTACTGATCTTCTGAAGCCTACATCTGTCAACTCGTCAAAGTCATTCTCCATCCAGCTTTGTTCCATTGCTGGTGAGGAGCTGCAATCCTTTGCAGGAGAAGAGGCGCTCTGGTTTTTAGAATTTTCAGCTTTTCTGCTCTGGTTTCTCCCCATCTTTGCAGTTTCATCTACCTTTAGTCTTTGATGTTGGTGGCCCACAGATGGGGTTTTGGTGTAGATGACCTTTTTGTTGATGTTGATGCTGTTCTTGTTTGTTAGTTTTCCTTCTAACAGTCAGGTTCCTCAGCTGTAGGTCTGTTGGAGTTTGCTGGAGGTCCACTCCAGACCGTTTGCCTGGATATCACCAGCAGAGGCTGCAGAACAGCAAATATTGCAGAACAGCAAATATTGCTGCCTGATCCTTCCTCTGGAAGCTTCGTCCCAGAAGGGCAGCTGCCCATATGAGGTGTCTGTCGGCTCCCACTGGGAGGTGTCTCCCAGTAAGGCTACAGGGGGTCAGGGACCCACTTGAGGAGGCAGTCTGTCCGTTCTCAGAGCTCAAACGCCGTGCTGGGAGAACCACTGCTCTCTTCAGAGCTGTCAGACAGGAACGTTTACGTCTGCAGAAGTTGTCTGTTGCCTTTTGTTCAGCTATCCCCTGCCCACTGAGGTGGAGTCTAGAGGCAGTAGGACTTGTTGAGCTGGGGTTGGCTCCGCCCAGTTCGAGCTTCCCAGCCACTTTGTTTATCTACTCAAGCCTCAGCAATAGCAGAGGCCCCTCCCCAAGCCAGGCTGCTGCGTCGCAGATCCATCTCTAGACTGCTGCACTAGCAGTGAGCAAGGCTCCGTGGGCGTGGGACCTGCCGAGCCAGGCATGGGAGAGAATCACCTTGTCTGCTGGTTTCTAAGACTTTGGGAAAAGCGCAATATTTAGGCAGGAGTGACCCGTTTTTCCAGGTAGTCTGTCACGGTTTCCGTTGGCTAGGAAAGGGAAATCCCCCAACCCCTTGTGCTTCCTGGGTGAGGCGACACCTCGCCATGCTTCAACTCGCCCTTGTGGGCTGCACCCACTGTCCAACTGGTCCCAATGAGATGAACCAGGTACCTCAGTTGGAAACGCAGAAATCACCCATCTTCCGTGTCAATCACGCTGGGAGCTACAGACTGGAGCTGTTCCTATTTGGCCACCTTTTCATATTTTTCTAGTCTCTTGAGGTGAAAGGTTAGGTTATTGACTGAGATCTTACTTTTTAACATAGGCTTTATCTGTATGAACTGCTGTAGCTGCATCTCATAAGTTTTGATATGTTTTTGTTTTCATTCATCACAAACTATTTTATAATTTGCCTTATTTCTATGACTTTTGATTATTTAGGAGTATGTAGTTTAATTTTCATATAAAAACTGTAAATTTTCTAAATTTCCTTACTGATTTCTAATTGCATCCCAAAGTGGCTAGAGGATATGCTTTTTATTATTTAAATCCTTTAAAATTTACTAAGGCTTTCTTTAGTCCAAGATGGTGGGTAGGAGGCAGTACTAGCATGCCTCTCCCATTTGGACAGACAGAATAGTGCGTGAAGATTCAGATTGTGAACTTTGGTTCCTAGAACCAATGCAGGAACGTATCAGGAAAACTGAAAGAATTCACAGATCCTTTTAAAGAAGTGGCACACCACTGCAAACTCCATGAAATATGTGAAAAACTGAGTTCCCAAAGTGTGAGAGAGGGAGAACCAGCTGGGCATGGTGGCTCATGCCTGTAATCCCAGCACTTTGGGAGGCTGAGGCGAGCAGATCACCTGAGGTCAGGAGTTCAAGACCAGCCTGGCCAACATGGCGAAACCCCATCTCTACTAAAAATATAAAAATTAGCTGGTCGTGGTGGCAGATGCTGTAATCCCAGCTACTTGGGAGGTTGAAATAGGAGAATCGCTTGAACCCAGGAGGCAGAGGTTGCAGTGAGCCAAGATCACGCCACTGCACTCCAGCAGCCTGGGCGACAGCACTCCAGCCTGTGTGACAGAGTGAGATTCTGTCTAAAAAGAAAAAAAGAGAGAGAGAGAGAGAGGGAGAACCTACCTCCGAACATACATCCCCACTGGGGAATCTGAAAATCCAGATCACAGGAAAATGGTTTAACCTTACCTAGAGCTGGAATGGATTTAGGGAGTGGCACAAAAATAAAAACAGAAGCAGCAGCAGGAAGTGCCTTGTGGGCACTCCCAGTCTTCAGCTCGAGCCCAAGGAAGCCATGCCTGACTATATCTCACAGGGATCTGTAGGGAAGGCAGGCAGCAGAATTAGGGAGAGGTCGCAGGGTGAAAGAAACTCCCAACTGAATTTTGTCATAATTTTGAGTGGGCACAAACCCCCTTGAATGGAATCCGGGAGAGAAGGGAAACTGCAGCAAATGTGAACGTGAGTGTGGGGTGCCCAGCAGTACCAGTAGATGGGGAGCGGCAGGGCTCAAAAACCATGCTTGATTTCTCAGCAGGGAAGATTATGACCTGGGGCAGGTCTGAGTTCTGTGCACAGGCTGCCTGGATCTAACTCGGGGCTGTTAGCAGGGCACTGCAGGAGTGAGACTGGCCTTGCCAACTGCATGGGAGTTGGGTGAGGCCTTTCATTACCAGCTAATCCCCACTCCCCTGGTGAGTTCTTCTGCACAGCAGAGGCAGCCATACTCCCTTTTGGAACATAATCCCACTGATCTGAGAACCACTTTCCCACCCCCTACAGGGCTGTGACAAGCCCCACCCAAGGAAAGTCTGAGCACAGATCCACTTAACCATGCCCCAACCTGATGGTATTTCTCTACCCACCCTGGTGGGTTAACACAAAAGACATAAATTCTTGGGAGCTTCATGGCCTCACCCATCACCTGAGAAACCAGAATACTACCCCTGGTCAATGTAGGGCAAGCTTAAATCCCAATACTACTACTGCAGCTGGTGCTCTCTTGCAAGTGCTACCTCCTGGCTGGAGGCCAACTAATTCAGGCCATTATAGCAGCACTTGGCAGAATAACAATGCTCCCAGGAAGAAGAAAACAACAGCTAACATCACTGCCTGCAACAGCCTGGCTAACCAGAGGTCCGGAGTCTGTCCACATGGCAACTCCACAGCTAACATAGCCAGCATTTGAGAAAGCCAGCAAACTAAGCCTATCTACAACCAAGGAATCTCAGAGCCTACATCACTACCCTGCCACCCCCGTCACAGCAGGTGCTGGTATCCACAGCTGGGAGACCTGAAGACTAGCCACATCTTTGGACTCTTTGCAGACATTCCCTAGCACTAGTCCAGAGCCTGATAGCCCCACTGGATGGCTAGACCTAGAAGAGTAATAACAATCACTGCAGTCCAGCTCTCAGGAAACCCCATTCCTAGGAGAAGGAGGAGAGCACCCTATCAAAGAATCACCCCATAGGATGAAAGATTCTGAAAAGCAGGCCTTGAGTTCCAGATCTTTCTGCTGGTGGGACGTTTCTCACAGCAGAGTCACAAGTACAGTGCTGGGTGCAGAAGGCAAAGTCTGCACCTCTACCTCAATAGGCAGGCAGCCTCTGTGACCAAGAAGGGCCTTAAAGAAGGGGTTCTTGTTCTCCCCTGGCACTCTACTACAGACACAGCTTGGACTTCCCCACGGGAATGCAGCATGGAGGCACATATAGACAGCCTTTGTGGAACAATCCAGGGTAAGCTCAGCCCCACAGGAAGAGCACCCCCTAGATTCAACCCTACACGAGAGACAGAGACACAATTCCTCCCGACTTGGAACATCAACATTTCTATACACAAAAAGAGGTGCCTGTCTCATCTGAGTAGCCGAAACACTAGGACAGAAGTGAGGCTGTGAGGGGAATCGCTTTCCTGCTGGCCTGGCAGGGGAGCTCAGGTAGCTCCCACTCTTCATCCTGATAAAACCTCAGCACATCTAATTGAGAGCTTCCCCAGCTACCCTCATCAAGGCTGGGACCTCAGCCCACTGTTAGATATTACATCTATCTACCTGCCTTAGCTACAACCAGTGTTTACCCAGGGATACCTCCCCTATTGGCCTGAAGCCAGAATCAGCTCAGCAAATTAAAAACTGAGAAAAAAATTAAATAAATAAATAAAACATACACCGTGAGAGAACAATATAAGCTCCAAGAGATCCCTGTCATTCCAACTCCATAGGAGACAGTGAACCTGCCCACACACCAAGAACATAACTACTACAACCAGCATCAGGGAAAGCCAGCACACAAAGACTCTCTATAACTAGAGAACTCATACAGTGTCTTCACTCCTACAAGCACAAAGAATCAAATTAGGCTAAAACAAACATTAAAGTCCAATCCTTAAGGGAAAAAATGAAATTCTTAAAAAAAAAAAAAAAAAAAAAACCACACACACACACAGTCCCACCAAAAATTTCAAGAACAATCTGAAAAAACAGGCTACCCAAAAGAGAAGGATCCAGAAAACTAATTCTGGCAATATGACAAAATAGGGTTCTATAACACCCCCAAAAGATCACATTAGCTCTCCAGCAATGGATCCAAACTAAGAAGAAATCTCTGAATTGCCAGAAAAAAAAAATTCAGAAGGTTGATTATTAAGCTACTGAAGGAGGTACCAGAGAAAGTTGAAAACCAACCTAAAGAAATTAAGAAACAATACCAGATACGGATGAAAAAAATTTCCAGACAAGTAGATATCTTAAAGAAAAAACAATCACAGCTTCCGGAAATAAAAGACATACTTGGGAAAATCCAAAATACAGTGGAAAGTTTCAAAAATAGACTAGAACAAGTACAAGAAAGAACTTCAGAGCTCAAAAACAAGGTTTTCAAATTAACCCAATCAGACAAAGACCAAGAAAAAAGGATTAAAAAATGAACAAAGTCTCCAAGAAATATGGGATTATGATAAACGGCCAAACCTAAGAATAATTGGTGTTCCTGAAGAAGACAAATCTAAAAGTTTGAAAAATTTATTTAAGGGACTAATTGAGGGAAACTTCCCTGGCCTTGCTAAAGAGCTAAACATCCAAATACAAGAAACTCAAAGAATTCCTGGGAAATTCATCACAAAAAGATCACCAAGGCATGATGTCATCAGGTTATCCAAAGTCAAGATGAAAGAAAGAATCTTAAGTTAAGCTGTGAGACAAAGCATCAGGTAACCTACAAAGGAAAACCTATCAGATTAACAGCAGACCTCTCAGCAGAAACCTTACAAGCCAGAGGGACTGGGGTCCTATCTTTATTCTCCTTTATCAGAGTAACTCTCAGTCAAGAATTTTGTATCCAGCAAAACCAAGCTTCATAAATGGAGAGATAGTCTTTTTCAGACAAACAAATGCTGAGAGAATTTGCCACTACCAAATCAGCACTATAAGAAATGCTAAAAGGAGTTCTAAATCTTGAAAAAAACCTCAAAATACTCCAAAATAGAACATACAATTACGCCAACAACTAAGAAGTGGTAAAGCTTATCATTTGCTGAGATAAAAGAGAGATGCTAAGAAGAAATGTAATAAATGTTGGCATTAAATACACACTAAAATGACTTGGCACTGATATGAATTGGACCAGAGGAGGATTCCTGTAAGTTTTGAGGGAAAGTTTATACTCCTTTAAAACTGCAAAAGGACAGTTTAATTGGAAGAATAATGAGCCTACAAAATTGAGTCAGTTCTATTGGGAAAATAAAACTGGAGGAAAAATCTTTCCCATATGTAAATGGGAACTTGTGGTTTTTAAGAAACCACATCAGGTCCTCAAGTTTACTTTCATTACTAATTTTTTTTTTTTTTTTACTGGATGAATTTTTTTTTCTTGCCAACTTTCATTTTAGATTCAGGAATACATGTGCATGTTTGTTACACGGGAAAATTGCATGTCATGGGGGTTTAGTGTACAGATTATTTCATCACCTGGGTAATGAGCATAGTACCTGATGAGTAGTTTTTCAATCTTCACCCTCCACCCATTCTCCACCTTCAACTAGGCCCGTGTCTACTGTTCCCTGCTTATATACTCAATATTAACTCCCACTTATAGTGAGAACATGCAGTTTTTGGGTTTCTCTTCCTGTGTCACTTTGCTTAGGATAATGGCCTCCAGCTCCATCCATGTTGCTGCAAAGTACATTATTTCATTCTTTTTATGGCTGTTTAGTATTATATGCTGTATAGGCACCACATTTTCTTTATCCAGTCCACCACTGATGGGCATCTAGGTTGAGTCCATGTCTTAGCTATTGTGAATCTTAATATTCACAATACTTGTGCAAATACCTCATCTTTCTTTTCCTTTCTTTTGGTGACATATGTTATTGCTCTTATTATAGCTTATTACATGCTGCATCACTCAAATACTGCCTACAGGGCAGTGAACATCACTGTCTGCCTTTGCATTGGCTTTATGCTTACGTTCCATGAAGATAAACATGCATGTGCCCTTATGGTAGAGCAACTTAATTTGGGCATATACCCAGTAATGGGATTGCTGGGTCAAATGGTAGTTCTAAGTTATTTGAGAAATCTCCAAACTGCTTTCTAGAGTGGCTGAACTAATTTACATTCTTACCAGCAGTGTATAATAAGCATTCCATTTTCTCTGCAGTCTTGCCAGCATCTGGAAGTTTGCTTTTTTTTCTCTGACTTTTTGGTAATATATATTGTGACTGGTGTGAGATGGTATCTCATTGTGGTTTTGATTTGCATTTCTCTAATGATTAGTGATGTGGAACATTTTTTAATATGCTTGTTGAACATGTGTATGTTTTCTTTTGAGAACTGTCTGTTCATGTCCTTTCCCCATTTTTTAACGGGGTTGTTTTCTGCTTAATTTAACTTCCTTACAAATTCTGGATATTAGAATTTTGTCAGATGCATAGTTTGCAAATATTTTCTCCCATTCTGTAGACTGTTTATTCTGTTTTCTTTTGTTGTGCAGAAGCTCATTAATTAGGTAACATTTTTCAATTTTTGGCTTTGTTGAAATTGCTTTGGGAGTCTTCATATAGTATCTCTGCCAGGGGCTACATCCAGAATAGTATTTCCTTAGTTTTCTTCTAGGGTTTTTATAGTTGTAAATTTTACAGTTAAGTCTTTAATTCCTAAAGTTGATTTTTTAATATGGTAAAAGGAAGGGCTCCAGTTTTAATCTTCTGCATATGGCTAGCCAGTTATCCCAGCACCATTTATTGAATAGGAAGTCCTTTCCCCATTGCTTTTGTCGACTTTGTCAAAGATCAGATGGTTGACTTTGTCAAAGATCAGCTTTATTTCTGAGCTCTCTAACCTGTTCCCTTTGGTCTCTGTGTCTCTTTTTGTACCAATACCACACAGTTTTGGCTACTGAAGCCTTGTAGTGTAATTTGAAGTGAGGTAGTGTGATCCCTCCAGCTTTGTTCTTTTTGCTTAGCATTACTTAAGCTATTTGTGCTCAATCTTGGTTCTATATGAATTTTAGAATACCTTTTTCTAATTCTGTGAACAATGTGATTGGTAGTTTGACACGAATAGCATTAAACCTGTATTGCTTTTGGCAGTATGGCCACTTTAACAATATTGATTCTTCCTATCCATGAGCATGGAATGCTTTTCCATTTGTTTGTGTCATCTCTGATTTCCTTGAGCAGGGTATTGCAACTCTCATGGTAGATATCTTTCACCTCCCAGATTAGTTGTATTCCTAGGTATTTTATTCTTTTTGTGGCTAATTTTACCTCTCTCAAATCCACCCACTGAACTTCCTTAATTTTCTTGGCCTGAAATGCCCCTCTTCCAGTTTCAAACAAGCATATATCTACTGTCTTCCTCCAAAATGAGTCAACTGTCTCTTCCTCAACCTCATCATCTTTCTTTTGCCTTCCTCTTCTTTTGGTGACATACGTCATTGCTCTTACTATAGAATATTATACGCTGCGTCACTCAAAGACTGCCTACAGGGCAGTGAATACATTTGCCTGCCTTTGCATTGGCTTTATGCATATATACACGTATTTCAAGAGACATTTACTTCATTACACAGATACATGTAATTTGTCTCTTCTCACCACCCATTAGTATTTTCATGTTAAAACATGAAATTTAAAAAAAAATTACCTTATCCCACAAAATCTGATCCTCACACTAGTTTTATAAGAGAGAAGTTGCTAGGTATTATGTGGGGGAAAGGGGAGTTATCACTGTATATTTGGCAAACACTGGGCTAAATAAAACTAATCAGGTTTCTTTCCTATAGGACTTTTTAGAAACTTTACTGTCTAACATGCATGATCAATCTGTAACGGCCCAACAGGTTCTTCTTGCCCATTGCCTAGATAGAGCTGACTTATCAAGACAGGAGAACTGCAACAGAGAAAGAGTTTAATACACATAGAAGGAGCTAAATGGGAGTCAAAAGTTTTATTATTACTCTAATCAGCCTCCCTGAAATTTTAGAGGCTAGGGTTATTTAAAAATAGTTTGCTGAGCAGGGGGCTATGGAATGAGAAATGCTGATTGGCTGGTAGGGGATAAAATCATAGGCAGTCTAAGCTGTCCTCTTGCAATGAGTCAGTTCCTGGATGGGGGACAACAAGACCAGATGAGCCAGCTTACCGGTCTGGTGGCACCAGCAAATCCATCAGAATGCAGGATCTGAAAAAATATCTCAAATACCAATCTTAGGTTTTACAGTAGTAATGTTATCCATAGGAGCAATTAGGGAGGTTAGGAACCTTGTGGCCTCTGGCTGCATGACTCCTGAGCCATAATTTCCCATCTTGTGGCTAATTTGTTAGTTTTACAAAGTCAGTCTGTACCCCAAGCAAGGGAGGGGTTTGTTTTGGAGAAGGGGGTTATCATCTTTGTTTCAGAGAGAAACTATAAACTAAATTCCTCCCAAAGTTAGTTTGGCCTATGCCCAGGAATGAACAAGGGCAGTTTGGAGGTTAAAGGCAAGATAGAATTGCTTAGGTCAGATCTCTTTGACTGTCATGCTTTCTGACTAGTATAACTTCTGCAAAGGTGGTTTCAAATCTCCAACTTAGCGTTCATTTCATAAACAACAAATCACAGAATTCATTTTTGTGCTGAGAATCCCCAAAAGCTAGTCTTCAGAAAACACTTAGAAAATATAGCTCTAATACTTTATTTAAAATAGTGAATGTTAAAAAAAAAAGGAGTTTATCCTTGTTCCCGTTAATTATACAAGTTTGCTTTAAATCTACTGCTGTGCTTTCACTACTGAGTCAACTGAAATTAAATTCTGCTATAAAACAGAAAAGCTGAAAGGCTGCAAAGACTTGAATATGTGGCAATATTTCCCTTCAGTATTCATCAGAATGACTTAAAGGGCTTATTAAAACACAGATTGTTGGCTCCACCCCTCACCCTGAGATTCTAACTTAGTAGGTCTGCAGTGGAGCCAAAAATTCGCATTTCTAACAACTTCGCAGGTGATGCTGAAGCTGCTGATACAGGAACTACATTTTGTTTACTCTCTCAACATAAAATCTCAAGGCTAGTACAGAGGCTCAAGAATGATGACCAGCTCCTTCTAACCTGCTGTTCCACCAACCTAGCTCATGGCTTGCATCCTCAAAATCACCTCATGATCTAAGGGAGCTCCTCCAATTCTAGCCGTCATGTTAGCTTCAGGGTAGTAGGAAAGGAGTAAAGGCAAAGGGAACATCTCCCAGCCTCGTCAGCTCCTTTTTAGGAGCCTTATTTGCAAGAACTTAGTCAAAAGACCTCATTACAGAGAAAATGGCAAATATACTCTTGCTGAGTATATCAACAGTCCAAATAATACTAGGGATCTATAACTAAGGAAGACTGGATGTTGAATAGGCAACAAAAAAACTCTGCCATACTACTTAAGTCTACATATACTCCAATTACCAAGTCCTACTGATTTTGCCTCCCAATTATTTTATAAGTTTGTCCTGTAGGTTTCATCTCTAATTCTACTTCTCTAGATCTTGCTTTAATCATCTCTCCCCTACTTTATCATAATTGCCATCTAACTAGTCTCCCTACCTACTATCTTGATGATAGGTAGAAGATGGATTTCGAGAGAGCTAAATCTGCTTATAATTCTTCAATAACTCCACATTTCCTATAAAATAATTAGATATAAGCATTTTATTATTTTATATGAAGCCCTCATCTACCTATTCCCTACCTTTTACTTCATACTACTTAAGACAACAAACTGTTTCTCCCTTCAGTGCTTTCATGATGCTTTCTCTGCTATTAAGATACTCTTGTACCTGTAATCCTTCTACTTGGGAGGCTTAGGTGAAAGGACTGCTTGAGCCCAGGAGTTCAGGGTTACAATGAGCCATGAGTTCACCACTGCACTCAACCCTGAGTGACAGAGCAAGCCCCTGTCTCGAAAAAAGAAAAAAGAAAAAGATACTCCTGCTACTCTCTTTACCATTTCAACTCATCCTCTAAGATTTAACCAAGATACTACCTTCTCCAGAAAGATTTCCTTGACAACCCTCCTCCATAGGAAGAGTACTCCTGTATAATCTCATCAAGCCCAGAGCTGTCACTGGATATTCCATGTTGTATTATAATCTGTTTGTATCTCTGGATGTCTCAATAGATGGTAGTCTTCATAAGTGTAAGGACCAGTTTTATGTATTTTTATATTTCCAGAACTGGATACAAAACAGATTACAACTATTATTTGTTGAATAAAAGCATGAGCCTTCATATCCAGCTAGCCAGTACACTGAAAATCTGCATAGGACTTGTCAAGCCATGTAATATCTTTTCCTATCACAATTATCACATTCTAATTACTCAATTTTGAAAGATAATTAGAATCAGAATATCCTTCTTTAATAACTTTATATTAGTCTGTTCTCATGCTTCTGAAAAAGACATACCCAAGACTGGGTAATTTATAAAGGAAAGAGGTTAAATGGACTCACAGTTCCACATGGCTGGGGAGGCCTCACAATCATGGCAGAAGACAAAGGAAGAGCAAAGGAACATCTTACATGGTGGCAGGCAAGAGGTCTTGTGCAGGGAACTCCCATTTATAAAACCATCAGATCTCATGAGACTTATTCACTATCACAAGAATGGTATGGGGGAAACTGGCCCCATGATTCAATTATCTGCATCTGGGCCCACCCTTGACACATGGGGATTACAACAATTCAAGGTAAGATTTGAGTGGGGACACAGCCAAACCATATAATTCCATCCCTGGCCCTTCCCAAATCTCAAGTCCTCACATTTCAAAACCAATCATGCCTTCTCAACAGTCCCCCAAAATCTTAACTCATTTCAGCATTAACTCAAGAGTCCAAAGTCTCATCTGAGACAAGGCAAGTCCCTTCTGCCTATGAGCCTGTAAAATCAAAAGCAAGTTAGTTACTTCCTAGATACAATGGGGGTACAGGCATTGGTTAAATACACCTGTTCCAAATGGGAGAAATTGGCCAAAACAAAGGGACTACATACAAGTTTGAAATCCAGTGCCCCATGCAAGTTCAAAAGCCAGCAAGGCAGCCAAATCTTAAAGCTCCAAAATGACCTCCTTTGACTCATATCCAGGTCACACTGATGCAAGAGTTGGGTTCCCATGGCCTTGGGCAGCTCTGCCGCTGTGGCTTTGCAGGGTACAGCAACCACCCCCCACCCCAGCTGCTTTCATAAGCTGGTGTTGTCTGCAGCTTTTCGAGGTGCAAAGTGCAAGCTGTCAGTGGATCTACCAGTCTGGGGCCTGGAGGGCCGTGGCCTTCTCCTCACAGCTCCACTAGGCAATGCCCCAGTACGGACTCTGTGTGGGGGCTTTCACTCCACATTTCCCTTCCACACTGCCCTAGCAGGGGTTCTCCATGAAGGTCCCACCTCTGCAGAAAACTTCTGCCTGGACATCCAGGTGGTTCCAAAGATCCCCTGAAATGTAGGTGGAGGTTCCCAAACCTCCATTCTTACTTCTGTGCACCTGCAGGCTCAATGCCACCTGGAAGTTGGAAGTTGCCAAAGGGTTGGAGCTTGAACCCTCTGAAGCCATGGGCTGAGCTGTACCTTGGACCCTTTTAGCCACAGCTGGAGCAGCTAGGATGCAGGGCACCAAGTCTCTAGGCTGCACACAGCAGGGGGACCCTGGGCCCAGCCCAAGAAATCATTTTTTCCTCCTAGGCCTCTGGGATAAATGATAGGAGAGCCTGCCACAAAGG
Organism: Pongo abelii; assembly: GCF_028885655.2. Lineage (NCBI taxonomy): Eukaryota > Metazoa > Chordata > Mammalia > Primates > Hominidae > Pongo > Pongo abelii. Next base: position 61,353,171 of record NC_071991.2, read on the forward strand.
TCTCTGATATGCTCTGGAGACATTTTCCCCATTCTCTTAGTGATTAACATTTGGCCCCTCATTACTTATGCAAATTTCTACAGGTGCCTTCAATTTCTCCTCAGAAAATAGGTTCTTCTTTTCTATCGCGTCATCAGCCTGCAAATTTTCTGAACTTTTATGCTCTGCTTTTAAACATAAGTTCCAATTCCAAACCATATCTTTGTGAATACATAAGACTGAATGCTTTTAACAACACCCAGGTCACATCTTGAATGCTTTGCTACTTAGAAATTTCTTCCACCAGATGCCCTAAATCATCTCTCTCAAGTTCAAAGTTGCACAAATCTCTAGGGCAAAAATGCTACCAGTCTCTTTGCTAACACATTGCAAGAGTCACCTTTATTCCAGTTTCCAACAAGTTCCTCATCTCCATCTGAGACCACCTCAACCTGGACTTCATTGGCCATATCACTATCAGCATTTTGGTCAAAGCCATTCAACAAGTCTCTAGGACGTTCCAAACTTTCCCACATCTTCCTGTCCTCTTCTGAGCCCTCCAAACTGTTCCAACCTCTGCCTGTTACCCAGTTCCAAAGTCACTTCCACATTTTTGGGTATCTTTACAGCAGCACCCCATTCATAGTACCAATTTACTTTATTAGTCTGTTTTCATGCTGCTAATAGACAAACGTGAGACTGGATAATTTATGAAGGGAAGAGGTTTAATGGACTCATAGTTGCTCACATGGCTGGGGAGGCCTCACAATTGTGGTGGAAGGTGAAGGAAGAGTAACAGCATGTCTTACTGGTAACCGGCAAAAAGCTTGTGTAGGGCAACTCCCCTTTATAAAACCATCAGATCTCATGAGACTTGCTCACTACCATGAGAACAGTATGGGAAAAACCTGCCCCTATGATTCAATTACCTCCCACCACGTCCCTCTCACAACACGTGGGGATTATGGGAATTACAATTCAAAATGAAATTTGGGTGGGGACACAGCCAAACCATATCAAACTCCAAGTAAACTAAAGTTCAAAGCATACAAACTATTTTGTGCATGGCCAAACATCTTTATTTTTCACAACCTGAATACTAAAGATACAACCTAACTAGTCACAGAACATTTCTAGATATTTCTGTGTATTAACCAAACTAAACAAAGTTTTTAAAAAGAACATGTGCAACAACAACAATAATAATTTAACAATCAAAGTTGGCTTCACCATTTCTTGTCTTCTCCATACATTTATCCAAGTTCTCCATCTTTATTTCTTCTTCCTTTTTATATAGGGTGTATTCAGTATCTTTTTCTAGGTTTGGAACTGATTTCTCCTTTGGCATCAAGAAACATTCAGCATTTAAAACTTGTTCAGCAGTCATTGAACGTCTATAATATATCAAGCTACAGAGGAGGGATTTGACTTTATCATCCTGCAAGGAAAAACAGGTGTTACAAAATAAAGGCACAAAAGGACAAATTGTAATAAAGAAGGAAGTGGACTTATTTTTTCAATAAATACAGTCAGGAAGGAGGGGTTTCAAGATGACTGACGAGGTATCTGGTACTCCCCTCAACAAAAAAAAAACACCAAAATAATGAGCCGATAATCACACTTCAAATAGATCATCTGGCTGGGCACAGTGGCTTATGCCTGTAATCCCAGCACTTTGGGAGGCCGTGGTTGGGGGAATCACCTGAGGTCACCTGAGGTCAGGAGTCCAAAACTAGCCTGGCCAACATGGTGAAACCCCGTCTCTACTAAGAGAGTTGTATACTTGGAAGTGAAAGAACAATATCTACCATTACAAAACACATATAAACTCCACTGGTAAAACAAACACACAAATAAAGAAGAAAAAGAATTCAAAAGTGTTACCATGACAGAAAACCACCAAACCACAATGAACAAGAGAGAAAATAAGAAACAAAAGATAAACAAAACAACCAGAATCAATTAATACAATGACAGAAATTAACCCTCATGCATGTATCAATGACAGCCTTGAATGTAAACCAGTTAAACTTTCCACTTAAAAGATAGAGACTGGTTGAAAGGAGTTTTTCTTTTTTTTAAATGACCAAATTATATGCTGCAAAAAGATGGGAAAAGATGTTCCATACAAAAGGAAACCAAAAGCAAGCAGATGTAACTATACTTGTATCAGGTAAGACAGACTTTAAGTCAAAAAGAGCAAAAAGTGACAAAGAAGGTCATTATATAATAATAAAGTGATCAATTCAGCAAGAGAATATAACAATTCTAAACATATATATGAATCCAACAACAGAGCACCCAGATATATAAATCAAATATTATTAGATCTAAAGGGAGAAACACACTCCACCCAACTCTCACCACTAGACAGATAATCTAGAGAGAAAATTAATTTTAAAAAAACTGATTTTACACTGCACTTAAAAACCAAATTAACCTAACAGATATTTACAGAACACTTTACCCAACAGCAACAGAATACACATACTTCTCATGAGCATATGTAACATTCTGTAGGAATAGACCATATCTTAAGCCACAAAACAAAGCTCAAAAAATGTTTTAAAATTAAAATCATATCCAGTATCATCACAGACCACAATGGAAAACTAAAAATCAACAAGAGAAACTGAAAACTATACAAACGCATGGAAATTAGCCAGGCACGGTGGCTCATGCCTATAATCCCAGCACTTTGGGAGGTGGAGGCAGGTGGATCACTTAAGGTCAGGAGTTTGAGACCAGCCTGGCCAACATGGTGAAATCTCGTCTCTACTAAAAATACAAACATTAGATGAGCGTGGTGGCAGACACCTATAATCTCAGCTACTCAAGAAGCTGAGGCAGGAGAATTGCTTGTACCCACGAGGGAGAAGTTGCAGTGAGATGATATCACGCCACTGCACTCCAGCCTGGACAACAGAGTGAGACCCCCATCTCAAAAAGAAACAACACACACACACACACACACACACACACAAAACATGGAAATTAAACAACATGCTGCTGAATGACCACTGGGTCAAGGAAGAAATTAAAGAGGGAATTAGAAAATGTCTTCGAACAATCACTGGTTCAAGGAAGAAATTAAAGAGGGAATAAGAAAATGTCTTAGAACAACTGAAAATCAAAGCAACATAACAAAACCGATGAGATATAGCAAAAGCAGTGAGAAAAGAGAAGTTTATAGCAATAAATTCTTGTATCAAAAAAGGAGTAAGATTACAAATAAATGACCTGATACATATTAGTAGAAAGAAAGAATAAAGACGAGAGCAGAACTAAGTGAAATACACTAAAAAAAATACAAAGGATCAACAAAAAAAATTTTTTGAAAAGATAAACAAAATCAATAAACTGCTAGCTGTACTAAAAATTTTAAAAAGCTGCAATAAGCACAACCAGAAATGAAAAAGAAGACACTATGCCTGGTATCACAAAAATACAAAACATAAAATTAGCCAGGCGTTGTGGTGGGCGCCTGTAGTCCCAGCTACGTGGAAGGCTGGGGCAGGAGAACAGCGTGAACCTGGGAGGCGGAGCTTGCAGTGAGCCGAGATTGCGCCACCGCACTCCAGCCTGGGCAACAGAGGAAGACTCTGTCTCAAAACAAAAACAAAAAAAAAAATACAAAACACAAAGACTATTATGAATAACTATACATGAACAACTGGAAAACCTAGAGGAAATATATAAATTCCTGGACACATACAACCTACCAGGTTTGAATCAGTAAGAAATAGAAAACATGAACAGACCAGTAACAAGTAACCAGATTCGGTCAGTAAGAGAAAGTCTCCCAACATAGAAAAGTCCAGGACCAGAGAGCTTCACTGCTGAATTCTACTGAACTTTCAAAGAACTAACATCAATTATCCTCAAACTACTGCAAAGGTTCAAGAGGAGAGAATTCTCCCCAGCTTGTTCTACAAGGACAAGCCCACCATTATCTTGATACCAAAACCAGACAAGGACACAACAACAACAAAAAACTATAGACCAGTATCCCTGATGAACACAGATGCAAAATTTTTCAACCAAATACTAGCAATCCGAATCCAACAGCACATCAAAAACATAATACACCATGATTAATTAGGATTTATCCCAGGGATGCCAGGATGGTTCAATATACCCAAATCAATGACATGATCCATCACATCAACTGAACAAAGAGCAAAAACCATATAGCAAACCATCACAATAGACACAGAAAAAGTATTTCATAGATTAAAACACCCCTTTATGATAAAAGCTCTCAACAAAGTAGGTATATAAGGAACATACCTGAACAAAATAAAGCCTGCCTATCTAAAACAAAGCCACAGCTAACATCATTACTAAATGGGGAAAAGAAAAACAATCCTCTAGTGAGGCACACTGGCTCATGCCTGTAATCCCAGCACTTTGGGAGGCCCAGGTGGGCAGATCACCTGAGGTCAGGAGTTCGAGATCAGCCTGACCAACACGGTGAAACCTCGTCTCTACTAAAAAATACAAAAAAAAAAAAAATTAGCTGGGCATCATGGCAGGTGCCTGTAATCCCAGCTACTTGGCAAGGCTGAGGCAAGAGAACTGCTTGAACCCAGGCAGCGGAGGATGCAGCGAGCTGAGACCACGCCACTGCACTCCAGCCAGGCAACAAGAACGAAACTCCATCTCAAAAAAACAAAAAAAAAAGAAAGAAAGAAAAAGAAAAACATTCCTCTAAAGAACTGGAACAAGACAAGGATCTCCACTTTCACCACTCCTCTTCAACACAGTCCTGGAAGTCCTAGTCAGAACAATTAGGCAAGAAAAATAAAAGGAATCCAAATTGAAAAGGAACAAGTCGGGGGGTGGAGCCAAGATGGTCGAATAGGAACAGCTCCAGTCTACAGCTCCCAGTGTGAGTGATGCAGAAGATGGGTGATTTCTGCATTTCCAACTGAGGTAACGGGTTCATCTCACTGGGGAGTGCCGGACAGTGGGTGCAGGACAGTGGGTGCAGCACACCATGCGTGAGCCGAAGCAGGGCGAGGCATCACCTCACCCGGGAAGCGCAAGGGGTCAGGGAATTCCCTTTCCTAGTCAAAGAAAGGGGTGACAGATGGCACCTGGAAAATCAGGTCACTCCCACCCTAATACTGCGCTTTTCCAATGGGCTTAACAAACGGCACACCAGGAGATTATATCCCGCACCTGGCTCGGAGGGTCCTACGCCCACGGAGCCTCGCTCACTGCTAGCACAGCAATCTGAGATCAAACTGAAAGGCGGCAGCAAGGCTGGGGGAGGGGTGCCCGCCATTGCTCAGGCTTGAGTAGGTAAACAAAGCAGCCGGGAAGCTCGAGCTGGATGGAGCCCACCACAACTCAAGGAGGCCTGCCTGCCTCTGTAGGCTCCACCTCTGGAGGCAGGGCACAGACAAACAAAAGACAGCAGTAACCTCTGCAGACTTAAATGTCCCTGTCTGACAGCTTTGAAGAGAGTAGTGGCTTTCCCAGCATGCAGCTTGAGATCAGAGAACGGGCAGACTGCCTCCTCAAGTGGGTCCCTGACTCCCAAGTAGCCTAACTGGGAGGCACCCCCCAGTAGGGGCGGACTGAAACCTCACACGGACGGGTACTCCTCTGAGACAAAACTTCAGAGGAACAATCAGGTAGCAGCATTTGCAGTTCACCAATATCCGCTGTTCTGCAGCCACCACTGCTGATACCCAGGCAAACAGGGTCTGGAGTGGACCTTCAGTAAACTACAACAGACCTGCAGCTGAGGGTCCTGACTGTTAGAAGGAAAACTAACAAACAGAAAGGACATCCACACCAAAAACCCATCTGTACATCACCATCATCAAAGACCAAAGGTAGATAAAACCACAAAGATGGGGAAAAAACAGAGCAAAAAAACCGGAAACTCTAAAAATCAGAGTGCCTATCCTCCTCCAAAGGAACGCAGCTACTCACCAGCAACGGAACAAAGCTGGATGGAGAATGACTTTGACAAGGTGAGAGAGGAAGGCTTCAGAAGATCAAACTACTCCAAGCTAAAGGAGGAAGTTCGAACCAATGGCAAAGAAGTTAAAAACTTTGAAAAAAATAAGACAAATGGAAAACTAGAATAACCAATGCAGAGAAGTCCTTAAAGGATCTGATGGAGCTGAAAACCACAGCACGAGAAATAGGTGACGAATGCACAAGCCTCAGTAACCGATGTGATCAACTGGAAGAAAGGGTATCAGTGATGGAAGACAAAATAAATGAAATGAAGCATGAACACAAGTTTAGAGAAAAAAGAATAAAAAGAAACGAACAAAGCCTCCAAGAAATATGGGACTATGTGAAAAGACAAATCTACGTCTCATTGGTGTACCTCAAAGTGACGGGGAGAATGGAAACAAGTTGGAAAACACTCTGCAGGATATTATCCAGGAGAACTTCCCCAATCTAGCAAGGCAGGCCAACATTCAAATTCAGGAAATAAAGAGAACGCCACAAAGATACTCCTCGAGAAGAGCAACTCCAAGACACATAATTGTCAGATTCACCAAAGTTGAAATGAAGGAAAAAATGTTAAGGGCAGCCAGAGTTTAGAAAGGTCGGGTTACCCACAAACGGAAGCCCATCAGACTAACAGCTAATCTCTCGGCAGAAACTCTACAAGCCAGAAGAGAGTGGGGGCCAATATTCAACATTCTTAAAGAAAAGAATTTTCAACCCAAAATTTCATATCCAGCCAAACTAAGCTTCATAAATGAAGATGAAATAAAATACTTTACAGACAAGCAAATGCTGAGAGATTTTGTCACCACCAGGCCTGCCCTAAAAGAGCTCCTGAAGGAAGCACTAAACATGGAAAGGAACAACCGGTACCAGCCACTGCAAAAACATGCCAAATTGTAAAGACCATCAAGGCTAGGAAGAAACTGCATCAACTAACAAGCAAAATAACCAGCTAACATCATAATGACAGGATCAAATTCACACATAACAATATTAATCTTAAATGTAAATGGGCTAAATGCTCCAATTAAAAGGCACAGACTGGCAAATTGGATAAAGACTCAAGACCCATCAGTGTGCTGTATTCAGGAAACCCATCTCACGTGCAGAGACACACATAGGCTCAAAATAAAAGGATGGAGGAAGATCTACCAAGCAAATGGAAAACAAAAAAAGGCAGGGGTTGCAATCCTAGTCTCAGATAAAGCAGACTTTAAACCCACAAAGACCAAAAGAGACAAAGAAGGCCATTACATAATGGTAAAGGGATCAATTCAACAAGAAGAACTAACTATCCTAAATACATATGCACCCAATACAGGAGCACCCAGATTCATAAAGCAAGTCCTGAGTGACCTACAAAGAGACTTAGACTCCCACACAATAATAATGGGAGACTTTAACACACGACTATCAACATTAGACAGATCAACAAGACAGAAAGTTAACAAGGATACCCAGGAATTGAACTCAGCTCTGCACCAAGCGAACCTAATAGACATCTACAGAACTCTCCACCCCAAATCAACAGAATATACATTCTTTTCAACACCACACCACACCACACCTATTCCACAACTGACCACATACTTGGAAGTAAAGCACTCCTCAGCAAATGTAAAGAACAGAAATTATAACAAACTGTCTCTCAGACCACAGTGCAATGAACTAGAACTCAGGATTAAGAAACTCACTCAAAACCGCTCAACTACATGGAGACTGAACAACCTGCTCTTGAATGACTACTGGGTACATAACGAAATGAAGGCAGAAATAAAGGTGTTCTTTGAAACCAACGAGAACAAAGACACAACACACCAGAATCTGGGACATATTCAAAGCAGTGTATAGAGGGAAATTTATAGCACTAAATGCCCACAAGAGAAAGCAGGAAAGATCTAAAATTGACACCCTAACATCACAATTAAAAGAACTACAGAAGCAAGAGCAAACACATTCAAAAGCTAGCAGAGGGCAAGAAATAACTAAAATTAGAGCAGAACTGAAGGAATTAAGAGACAAAACGCTTCAAAAAAAAAATCAATGAATCCAGGAGCTGGTTTTTTGAAAAGATCAACAAAATTGATAGACCACTAGCAAGACTAATAAAGAAGAAAAGAGAGAAGATCAAATAGACACAATTAAAAATGACAAAGGGGATATCACCAATGATCCCACAGAAATACAAACTACCATCAGAGAATACTATAAACACCTCTACGCAAATAAACTAGAAAATCTAGAAGAAATGGATTAATTCCTTGACACATACACTCTCCCAAGACTAAGCCAGGAAGAAGTTGAATCTCTGAATAGATCAATAACAGGCTCTGAAATTGAGGAAATAATTAATAGCTTACCAACCAAAAAAAGTCCAGGACCAGACAGATTCACAGCCGAATTCTACCAGAAGTACAAGGAGGAACTGGTACCATTCCTTCTGAAACTATTTCAATCAACAGAAAAAGAGGGAATCCTCCATAACTCATTTTATGACGTCAACATCATGATACCAAAGCCTGGCACAGACACAACCAAAAAAGAGAATTTTAGACCAATATCCTTGATGAACATTGATGCAAAAATCCTCAATAAAATACTGGCAAACTGAATCCAGCAACACATCAAAAAGCTTACTCACTATGATCAAGTGGGCTTCATCCCTGGGATGCAAGGCTGGTTCAACATACGCAAATCAATAAATGTAATCCAGCATATAAACAGAACCAAAGACAAAAACCACATGATTATCTCAATAGATGTAGAAAAGACTTTTGACAAAATTCAACAATGCTTCATGCTAAAAACTCTCAATAAATTAGGTATTGATGGGATGTATCTCAAAATAATAAGAGCTATCTATGACAAACCCACAGCCAATATCATACTGAATGGACAAAAACTGGAAGCATTCCCTTTGAAAACTGGCACAAGACAGGGATGCCCTCTCTCACCACTCCTATTCAACATAGTGTTGGAAGTTCTGGCCAGGGCAATCAGGCAGGAGAAGGAAATAAAGGGTATTCAATTAGGAAAAGAGGAAGTCAAATGGTCCCTGTTTGCAGATGACATGATTGTATATCTAGAAAACCCCATCGTCTCAGCCCAAAATCTCCTTAAGCTGATAAGCAACTTCAGCAAAGTCTCAGGATACAAAATCAATGTACAAAAAGCACAAGAATTCTTATACACCAATAACAGACAAACAGAGAGCCAAATCATGAGTGAACTCCCATTCACAATTGCTTCAAAGAGAATAAAATACCTAGGAATCCAACTTACAAGGGATGTGAAGGACCTCTTCAAGGAGAACTACAAACCACTGCTCAATGAAATAAAAGAGGATACAAACAAATGGGTAGGAAGAATCAATATCGTGAAAATGGCCATACGGCCCAAGGTAATTTATAGATTCAATGCCATCCCCATCAAGCTACCAATGACTTTCTTCACAGAATTGGAAAAAACTACTTTAAAGTTCATATGGAACCAAAAAAGAGCCCGCATCACCAAGTCAATCCTAAGCCAAAAGAACAAAGCTGGAGGCATCACGCTACCTGACTTCAAACTATACTACAAGGCTACAGTAACCAAAACAACATAGTACTGGTACCAAAACAGAGATATAGATCAATGGAACAGAACAGAGCCCTGAGAAATAACGCCGCATATCTACAACTATCTGATCTTTGACAAACCTGAGAAAAACAAGCAATGGGGAAGGATTCCCTATTTAATAAATGGTGCTGGGAAAACTGGCTAGCCATATGTAGAAAGCTGAAACTGGATCCCTTCCTTACACCTTATACAAAAATTAATTCAAGATGGATTAAAGACTTACATATTAGACCTAAAACCATAAAAACCCTAGAAGAAAACCTAGGCATTACCATTCAGGATATAGGCATGGGCAAGGACTTCATGTCTAAAACACCAAAAGCAATGGCAACAAAAGCCAAAATTGACAAATGGGATCTAATTAAACTAAAGAACTTCTGCAAAGCAAAAGAAACCACCATCAGAGTGAACAGGCAACCTACAGAATGGGAGAAAATTTTTGCAACCTACTCATCTGACAAAGGGCTAATATCCAGAATCTACAATGAACTCCAACAAATTTACAAGAAAAAAACAACCCCATCAAAAAGTGGGCAAAGGATATGAACAGACACTTCTCAAAAGAAGACATTTATGCAGCCAAAAAACACATGAAAAAATGCTCATCATCACTGGCCATCAGAGAAATAAATCAAAACCACAATGAGATACCATCTCACACCAGTTAGAATGGCAATCATTAAAAAGTCAGGAAACAACAGGTGCTGGAGAGGATGTGGAGAAATAGGAACACTTTTACACTGTTGGTGGGACTGTAAACTTGTTCAACCATTGTGGAAGTCAGTGTGGCGATTCCTCAGGGATCTAGAACTAGAAATACCATTTGACCCAGCCATCCCATTACTGGGTATATACCCAAAGGATTATAAAATCATGCTGCTATAAAGACACACGCACACGTACGTTTATTGCGGCACTATTCACAATAGCAAAGACTTGGAACCAACCCAAATGTCCAACAATGATAGACTGGATTAAGAAAATGTGGCACATATACACCATGGAATACTATGCAGCCATAAAAAATGATGAGTTCATGTCCTTTGTAGGGACATGGATGAAGCTGGAAACCATCATTCTCAGCAAACTATTGCAAGGACAAAAAACCAAAAACCGCATGTTCTCACTCACAGGTGGTAATTGAACAATGAGAACAGATGGACACAGGAAGGGGAACATCACACACTGGGGCCTCTTCTGGGGTGGGGGTAAGGGGGAGGGATAGCATTTGGAGATATACCTAATGGTGAATGACGAGTTACTGGGTGCAGCACACCAACATGGCACATGTATATACATATGTAACAAACCTGCACGTTGTGCACATGTACCCTAAAACTTTAAGTATAATAATAATTAAAAAAAGAAAAAGAACAAGTCAAACTACCCCTCTTTGCAGATCACATGATCTTCTATCTAGGAAAACCTAAAGACTCCACCAAAAAGCTTTTAGATCTGATTAATATAGTAAATCTGCAGGATATAGAATCAATATGTAAAAATCGGTAGCATTTCTATAAACCAATAATGAACTAGCTAAGAAAGACATCAAGAAAGTAATCCCATTTACAATAGCTACAAAATAAATATATTACCTAGGAAGAAATTTAAACAGGGGGTGGAAGATATCTACAAAGAAAGCTACAAAACACTGATGAAAGAAACTGAAGAGGACACTAACAAATGGAAAGACACTCCATGCTCCTGGATCAGAAGATTAGTATTGTTAAAATGCCCATACTACCCAAAGAAATCTACAAATTCAAAGCAATCCCTATCAAAATAGCAATGTAATTTTTCACATAAATAGAAAAAAATCCTAAATTTCATGTAGAACTAAAAAAGAGCACAAATAGTCAAAATAATTATCAGCAAAAAGAACAAAGGTGTAGGCATCACACTGACTTCAAAATATCTTACAAGGCTATAGTAACCAACACAGCATTTTATTAGTATAGAAATAGATATATGCACCTATAGAATAGAATTGAAACCCCAGAAATAAACAGCCAACCAATTTCTCACAACGGCACCAAGAAAATACACTGGGGAAAAGACACCCACTTCAATAAATGGTGCTGGGAAAATTGGATATCCATATGCAAAAGAGTAACAGTAGACCCTCACCTCTCACCATATATAAAAATCAATTTAAGATTGATTAAAGACTTAAATGTAAAACTGAAGACTATAAAAATACTAGAAGAAAACATAAGGGAAACACTTCATGACATTAGCCTAGGCAAAGATTTTTATGGCTAAGACCTCAAAAGCACAGGCAACAAAAACAAAAAGAGACAAATGGGACTATACTTAACTAAAATGCTTCTGCACAGCAAAGGAAATAATCAACAGAGTAAAGAGACAATTTGTTGAATTGAAGGAAAAATCTGCAAACTACTCATCCAACACAGGACTAATATCCAGAATATACAAGAAACTCGACAGGGAAAACAATTCTATTAAAAAGTGGGCAAAGGCCATAAATAGACATTTCTCAAAAGAAGGCATACAAATGACCAATAAGTATATGAAAAATGCTCAACATCACTAATCATCAGGGAAATGCAAATCAAAACCACAATGAGGTATCATTTTACACCAGCTAGAATGCTACTATTTTAAAAAATGACAAAAAATAGCAAAATACTATTTTGAAAAATCTCCAGAAAGATGTGGAGAACAGGAAACTGTTATACATTGTTAGTGGAAATGTAAGTTAGTATAGCCACTATGGAAAATAGCACAAATATTTTCCAAAAAACTAAAAATGGAACTATCATACAACCCAGTAATCCCACTACTTGATAGTTATCAAAATAAAAAGGAAATTAGTATATGAAACCTGCATCCCCATGTTTATTGCAGCACTATTCACAATTACAAAGGTAAGGACTCAACCTAAGTGTCAAAATATTTGATATTTATCAAAATAAAAAGGAAATCAGTATATGAAACCTGCACCCCCATGTTTACTGCAGCACTATTCACAATTACAAAGGTAAGGACTCAAACCTAAGCATCCATCAGTGGACAAATGGATAAAGACAATGTGGAACACTATTAAAGAAATATAAAGAAAATGTGGAATACTATTCAACCATAAAAAAGGAATTAAATTCTGTCATTTTCAGCAACAAGGATGGAACAGTCATTCTGTAAAGTGAAATAAGCCAGGCACAGAAAGACATATCAAATGTTCTCACTCATATGTCGGAGCTATAAAAGTTGATCTCATAGAGGTAGAGTTGAATGACAGATACCAGAGACTAAGAGAATGTGGGTGAGGTGGAAGGGGGTGAAGAGAGTTGTTTAATGGGTACAAACAACCAGGTTGACAGAAGAAATAAGTACTAGTGATTGATAGCAGAGTAGGGTGACTTCAGTTAACAATGTATTAAATATTTCAAACTAGCCAGAAGAGAGGACTTGATATGTTCCCAAAACATAGAAATAATAAATAAGATAATGGATACCCTAAATACCGACTTTGTCATTAACACATTCCATACAAGTTACAAAATATCACATATACCCCATAAATATGTACAAATATTATGTATCAATATGAAATAAATAAGTACAGTCAGCCCTCCCTATCTGCAGTTTCCACATCTGCAACCAAACAGATAAAAAACACAGTATTCTCAGGACTCAACACCCACAGACACAAAGGACTGATTTTTCATATGCATAGGTTCCATTGGGACAACTGCAGGACTTGGGTATGCGTAGATTTTATCTGTACCAATCCCTTGTGTATACAGAGGGACGAATGTACTTTTTGGTGAAACGGAGTGCCTCCAATACTGAAACAATGGAATTGAATTATGGGGAAAAAATGTAAAAGGAAAAAAATCATAGCTGAAATCTCTCAAAAATTAGTGAAATGCGAACAAATAAATTTTATTACTTCCCTTCTCCCTCTTTTAACAGGGTACTGGTCAGAATTTGACACCATTAAAATGTCACACTGAAGCTTCTCTGTCTGGAAGGGTAAATTTCTTCATCTAGTCAACTATTTCTGGTTTTGGTTTTTAAGTGATCACCCTCTAGGATCACCTCTACTGCTGCTATCATTATCACCATCATTATGGGAGCTAGAATTTATTATATCCCTCCATTTCAAAGGACATTATTTGTATTAGAACATGTAAATGATCCTGTAATGTTGCTATTCCATTATTTCCACCTGCAGAGACACCTTGGTATACCTTTTATTTGCCTCTTATGATTATTCCAACCAAAGCACGTATCACACCGAATAAAAATAATCTGTTTACTGCTGGCCAGGAAGGCATTTTGAGAGGCCAAGGCAAGTGGATCATTGAGGCCAGGAGTTTAAGACCAGCCTGGCCAACATGGCAAAACTCTGTCTCTACCAAAAATACAAAAATTAGCTGGGCATGGTGGCGCATGCCAGTAATCCCAGCTACTCAAGCGGCTGAGGCAGGAGAATCGCTTGAACCTGGGAGGCAGAGGTTGCAGTGGCTGAGATCGTGCCCCTGCACTCCAGCCTCGGCAACCAAGCAAGACTGTCTCAAAAAAAAAAAAAAAGAAAGAAATCATCTGTTTACTGCTAGTGTCTGCATTACACTCTAAGATCCTTAAGATTTGAAATTTTAGTTTGTCACTTCATCTCCACAAAGTAGCACAGTATCTGAATACAGCATTCAGTAAATATTTGATAAATGAATGAATGCCAATGTCTGTACTCTACAGAATATGTTTTTAAGAACATTTAAAGATAGTTATCTTCCCTAGGTGCAAACAATTAAATATTACAAAATCCAAATGAGAAAAAATAACACACACTCCTGAAAACCACAAAAGTAATCAGGAACAAAAGTCTTACTATGGTCTTCAACAAAAATGACTCTCATAACAAATGAGTCAATTTTCCCTAAGTTGACTTAAAAAGTTTACATTATTCCAGTAAAAATATAATTTTCTTCCTTGAGACCAAACAAGTTAATTATAAAGATGTCTTAGAAGAATGACAGCCAAGAATAGCCATGAAAGCTGATTTTAAAAATAGCAATGAGGGCTGGGTGCAGTGGCTCACACCTGTAATCTCGGAACTTTGGGAGGCTGAGGCAGGTGGATCACTTCAGGTCAAGAGTTTGAGACCAGCCTGGCCAAAATGGTGAAACCCCATCTCTACTAAAAATACAAAAATTAGCCAGGCGTGGTGGTATGTGACTGTAGTACCAGCTACTCAGGAGGCTGAGGCACGAGAATCACTTGAACCTGGGAGGCAGAGGCTGCAGTGAGCTGAGATCGTGCCACTGCACTCCAACCTGGGACTTCAGACTTTGTTTTTTGTTTTTTGTTTTTTGTTTTTTTTAAAACAAAACAAAAAAGCAGTGAAGAAGGAACTAGCCCTATAAGTATTAAAAAGTTACTATAAAGTCTATTTTAGTTAAATGAGTGCAGCACTGGGATATGAATAAACAAACCAATGGGATAGAAAAACTAAAAATATATACTGCCTGTAAAAACTGAATGTAAATTTAATTAACCTCTCTATCTACCACTTTTTTCAACTGGGGAAAAGAGAACTATGAAATAATACCATAAGGATTCAATCCGCCAACTCCAAAGTATTGAAAATGAAATCACTTTTTTCACACAATACATGGCATGGAGAAAAAGAGTTGTGGGAGAACTTTATAGCTCAACAGAGATTTAGAGATATATTAACCCAATACAGGTAGATCTTGTTGATATGCTAATTTCAAAAAAGCAACCATTTAAAAATATATTTAAGACAATTAGGGAAATTTAAATATAATATTACAATTTGTTAATTTTATAAGGTGTGATAACTGTATAATATATGTTGTAAACTAAACCTAAAAGCAGAAGGACAGAAATAATAAAGATTAGAAAGTAAGAAAATAGACAACAGAAAAACGATAGAGAAAAATTAATAAAACCAAAAGCTAGGTATTTTTTTAAAAAATCAACAAAATGGACAAAACTTATTTGGACTAACAAAGAGAAAAAAAGAGAAGAATGAAACTGCTAGAATCTGAAATGAAAAAGGGGACACTACTGAACTTAGAGAAATAAAAATAATTATAAAGAAAATATGTACAACTGTATACCAACAAGCTAGATAACTTAAATGGAATGGACCAACTTTTAGACACAAACTACCAAAATCGGCATTACTGTACTTAAGCAGAGGCTGAAGGCCATCTGTTGGGGATATTATTGGAGGGATTCTGAAGGATGAGAATGGTGTATTAATTATCCTCTAATAACTCTCTCAACTACATGGTTCCATAAATTTATATTCTTCTCCATTTGTGGTATGGTATCTGTAATGTGCTGACTACGGAGCCTTGACTTGTTTTGTAGCTATGTGTGAACACAAAATGTAGGTAAAGGTAATTCCATTACCAGCACTAATAACTGACTCAGATCACAGAAGCAAATACTATACAAGCCAAGATTTTTATAATTTGAACTTGCTTATTACTCAATTTATAAATCTTGCTTACTCGTTCAAATTTCTAAATTATTAATCTCTTTTTCAATGCCACAATCCTTGAATCCATGAGTAGCTACCCACATTAAACGGGCACTGTGTATTTACATTTACTTTCATTATACATATACCTAGCAGCATGCCTAGCAAGGCGTGATTACTTGCAGATTACTGGCAGATTATTATTATTTTTTTTTTTTTAAGACAAAGTCTCGTTCTGTCGCCCAGGCTGGAGTGCAATGGCACAATCTTGGCTCACTGCAACCTCTGCCTCCCAGGTTCAAGTGATTCTCCTGCCTCAGATTCCCAAGTAGCTGGGACTACAGGCACCCGCCAGCACACCCAGCTAATTTTTTTTTTATTTTTAGTACAGACAGGGTTTCACCATTTTGGGCAGGCTGGTCCTGAACTCCTGACCTTAGTTGATCTGCCCACCTCAGCCTCCCAAAATGCTGGGATTACAGGCGTGAGCCACCACGCCCGGCCACATTACATTTTAGAGTAAGCAGACTTCTAAGATTGCCCCAGGACCCCAACCTTCTGTTATTCATAACTTTACATAATTCTTTCCTCTTGGACCTAGAGACTTGCTTCAGAGAGAATACTATCAAAAACTATGGGATATCACTTATATGATTTTGCTATGAAAAACTGTGACTTCTCAGGAAACAACAGGTGCTGGAGAGGATGTAGAGAAATAGGAACACTTTTACACTGTTGGTGGGACTGTAAACTAGTTCAACCATTGTGGAAGTCAGTGTGGCGATTCCTCAGGGATGTAGAACTAGAAATACCATTTGACCCAGCCATCCCATTACTGGGTATATACCCAAAGGACTATAAATCATGCTGCTATAAAGACACATGCACACGTATGTTTATTGCGGCACTATTCACAATAGCAAAGACTTGGAACCAACCCAAATGTCCAACAATGATAGACTGGATTAAGAAAATGTGGCACATATACACCATGGAATACTATGCAGCCATGAAAAATGATGAGTTCATGTCCTTTGTAGGGACATGGATGAAATTGGAAATCATCATTCTCAGTAAACTATCACAAGGACAAAAAACCAAACACCGCATGTTCTCACTCATAGATGGGAATTGAACAATGAGAACACATGGACACAGGAAGGGGAACATCACACTCTGGGGACTGTTGTGGGGTGGGGGAAGAGGGGAGGGATAGCATTAGGAGATATACCTAATGCTAAATGGCGAGTTAATGGGTGCAGCACACCAGCATGGCACATGTATACATATGTAACTAACCTGCACATTGTGTGTACCCTAAAACTTAAAGTATAATAATAATTAAAAAAATTAAAAAAGAAATGCAGACGCCACTCTGGGAAAATAAAAGAAAAACTGTGACTTCTGTCTTAGTGAACAGAGTCTACTGCCTTCTCTGCATATACATTTCAATGAAACACGCAGCCATGATGGAAACAGGGCAAAGGATTGAGGGCAACCTCTGGCCAACAACTAGAGAAGAACTGAGGTCCTCATTCTAATAAACTGAAAGAAAAAGAATCCTATGAACAAACATGTGAGGTTAGAGGCATATTCATCTCCAATCGAGCTTTAAGATGACTGTAGCCCAGCCAACATCTTAAGTGC
Organism: Pongo abelii; assembly: GCF_028885655.2. Lineage (NCBI taxonomy): Eukaryota > Metazoa > Chordata > Mammalia > Primates > Hominidae > Pongo > Pongo abelii. The sequence continues at coordinate 61,370,875 of NC_071991.2, forward strand.
AACCTTAAATTCACTGAAGCAGAAATCCCAAATAAGCTGTGTCCAGATTCCTGACTCACGAAACTCTAATATAAGTTTTAAGTGTAAATTAAATTTCAGGATAACTTGGTACAAGGTAATTTTTCTATCAAACCTGAAAGCAAGGGTTCTGGATGTGCACTTTTGGTGAAGTTGTAACCTCTAATGTAGCATTTCTGGTATTTTTCTATCTAATAGCAAGAAATTTTTATCACAGCCTTTTCAAAACTGTAAACCATAGTCAACCTTCTTTGTTATCCCCTTCTACAGAGATAATCAGGAAGTGTAACACAAAGTTTTATAATCTCACAAAAGTTGTCTGAAATGCTTTTTACTACTACCCAAGAAGTGTGGCAAAGCTCCTTAATATCATTTCTAAGGTATGTTTTTTAAAAATGATTTCGTGGGACATTAGAAGGTATTATACAATATTTGTGTGGTCAAATAAGGAACTACTGAGTTTAACAAAATTATATGTACTCTTTCATTGTAATCTTAACTCAAAATAGCTAAGAACTTCCAGAGCCTGATCATTATACTCTTATAGACTCATTTACTGTCATATTTATCCTCTTTATATCTAGTCATACTGAATTCCCCCTTTCTTTGCAGAACTAAAAATCAGCTTCCCCCAAAGTACTTTTTTTAGGGGCTTCATTATTTTTAAATCTTTATGGACACACTTATGAAGTACATGAGATATTTTAATACAAGCATATGATGTGTAATAATCAAATCAGGGTAAATGGAGTACTCCCAAAGTACTTGCTAATTACTCAACTTATAGATGTTAATTATTTACTTGTTCACATTTCTAAATTATTAATTTCATTCTCAATGCCACAATCCTTGTAATCCTAGCACCTGGTTCAATTCCTGTCACAGAAATAGCTACTCAAAATATGTTGGCTGAACACATATGTGAATAACAAAGATATAGTTAGGTACTTATAAAAAACTAAGTTATAAGAAAACATTATTTTACTATAATATGATCTTGAAACACATAGTAAACAATATTCTTCCCTAATTGTTAGATTATTTATATAATCTGTGTGACAAACATACAACCCAGCACAGTAACACTGGTGTATTAATTAAGTGGTGTTAAGTAGGGCACCTGAATTTTTTCCAATACTTCATTTACTGCAAATGTTAATTTGGATTCTTAGAAAAACTGGAGGACAACTTTCAGTCAGATATCTAAGTTTATATTACTGCATGTGTTTCAAACCAGTAAATGTCAAAAAGGTCACATACCAGATGAAACTGATCCACTTTCGGGATTCCATCTTTATTTATCTCAAACTCCTGATTTTGAACAGAAAGCTGTGAAAGAAAGTAAGAATGAATAAATGTCCAATGTATTAATACACCGATCTATAGAAGAGTCAACTCTGGAACTTCAGATCCTGGTGACTAGAAAAGAGCTTACTTAAAGAAAGCACATTAACTCTTTTACAGGGTAAAAGCACTTTCATTGTAATTACTTGTTCACAAACAACCAGATGGTTCCTGGGGCTCCTAAAGTACCAATCAGAGGGGATGTACACACTATGAACACTTTAATATTTCCTCACCTTATAAGAAAATGTGTTAAAACTTGGTAGCCTATATCATGTTAGCCCCACCAATACTCAAAAATTAGGCACAAAGAAAATAAATCAGGCAAGTTGCTTTCCACCATATCTAACCTTTGTTCAAGAAATATAAGCTAAACTTAAAAAAAAACTTCAGAAATAAGGGGGATGCAAAAAATAAATTAATTAAATTTAATTTTAAAACATGGAGAATTTTTTACATACACAAAGGTATTCTGAGTCCCATGTATTTATCCCCTAGCCCTAACAACCATCAGCCAATGACCACTCTTACCCTATGAACAAACGCATATATATTATCTTTGAGGCAAATCCTATGTATTTCATAATTTCACCTATAAATATCTTAGTACATATCTCTAAGAGACAGTCTTTTATTTTTACACAATCATATCATTATAAGAAAAATACTTTTACACAAAATACCTAGCTTTCAAAATTTGAGTAATCTCATGTCAAATTAGTTTACTTTTTTAGTTTATTTAAATCCAGATCCAAATAAGTTCCACCCATTGCAATTAAAAAATGAGCAAAAGGGCTTTTGGTCTCTTCCTGTTCCTCTCCATTAAGTACAATTATAAAACCTGAAAATACCATAAAATATAACCAAAGGAAAACACTGAAAGGTTTAAAAAAGGAAGAAAAGCTAGTTGAAGACCCCAGGACTAGAGGAACAACATAGTAACAGGTTGTCTTATAACCCTCCCAACTGAAAAAAAAAAAAAAAAGTGAGCCAGATCTGATGTTTCCCAACTCCTAAGCCTGCAACAGAAAGTAGCCCAGGTAGATTCATTCTTCTCTTGAATTTAATAGGATTGCCATCAACACCACCAGGTGAGGCCAGGAGAAACAGCAAGAAGGTTCAACTGGAAACCTCACTGTCAATAAGCAGTCAGGGGAAGCATTCACCATCCTCAGCAGCAGCACCACCTGAGACACCAACGAGGCCACAGACACCAACAAAGGGAAACCACACCACAAGCAGCTGGTCCAGTAAATACACTCTGACACCCATAAGTAGGGGGATCCCACCATAACAAGGGATGGTTCTGGAAGTATTCTGCACCTGTCATAGGAAAGGAGAGATCCTGCCACAACTAGCACCCAGCTCAAGAAGCTTCATCCCATAGACCAGGGTCTCCATTCCCATACTTAGAAGCACCAGGCAGTTCAGCCTTGAAAAGTTCCTTTCATTCTCTCAAACACCATCAAGCAGGGACCACTGGAGGCCCAGCAGCACGCAACAACTCAAGTAGATCAAAATATAACTGAAAAGTTTCTGAAAATTAGATTGTCGTTAAAAGCACAGTTCAAAAAGTAGTCCAGGACCTCTGTTTAAACCTAAACAAGGTGACTGCCTGCTAAAATATAATTTTCAGTAGGACCCAGAATCTATTAAAATAGTATCCAAAATGTCCAGGATAAAATTAAAAATCACTTGTCATACAAAGTACCAGGAAAACCACAACTTCAACGAGAAACTGCAATCAACACCACGATGAATCACATAATTATCTGACAAGAACTTTCAAGCAATGGTCATAAAATGCTTCAACAAACAATTATAATTTCTCTAAGGTAAATAAAAAGAAATTTCAGCAAAGAAAAAAGTTATTAAAAAGAATTGCATGAAAGTTACGGAACTACAAAGTACAATAACCAAAATCTTAAAACTGGATGGGATAAACTGAAAAGTACAGAGATGACAGAAGACAAAATCAGTGAACTTCAGAACAGATCAATACAATTTGCTCAGCCTGATCAGAGAGAAAACAGACAAAAAACAAAAACAAAAACAGAGAGCCTCAAGGACCTGTGAGACAGTAACAAAAGATCCAACTTTCAGAGTCTCAGAAGAAAAGGAAAAAGATAATGGGGCTAAAGGAGTATTTTAAAATAGTGGCTACAGATGAGTGAGTAAAGAAACTGTGGTGTGTGTGTGTATGTATGTGTGTGAGTACACATATACACATACATACATATGTACACACACGCATACAATAGAATATTCAGCAATAAAAAAGAATAAAATCATGTCTTTCGCAGCAACATGGACGGAATCGGAAGCCATTATCTTAAGTGAAACAACTCAAAATCAGAAAGCCCAATACTGCATTTTCTCACTTATAAGCAGAAGCTAAATAAAATGTGCATATGGACACAGAATGTCGAATAAAAGTCACTGAAGATTCAAAAAGGTGGGAGGGTGGGAAAGGGGTGGGGTATGAAAAATTACTTAATGAGTACAATGTACACTGTTCAAAATTACACTAAAAGCCCAGACTTCACCATTAAACAATATATCTGTGTAACAAAACTGCACTTGTTCTCCCTAAATCTAGAGAAATTTAATAAAAAAAGTTTAAGAAAATAATGGTTGAAAAGTTCCCAAATTTTGAAGAAGATTAAAGAAGATGTGAAAACCCCAAATAGAAAAAATCTTAAAAAAAAAAAAAAGAAAAGAATGAAAAAAGATGTTTAGGAAAACTAAAGACAAAGAAAAAATCTTGAAAGCAACCAGAGAAAAACAAAACATTACCTATAAGAAATACTACCTTGTATGATAAACGTTTATCATATGAAATTATGGAGACCGAAGGGAGTAGCACATTTTTCAACTTTTAAAAGAAAATAACTCTCAACCACCACAAATTCTATGTCCAGTAAAACTACCCATCAGTAATGAAAGTGAAATCAAGATGTTCTCAAATAAAGGAAAACGAAAGGAATTTGTCACTAGACACAATCTTAAAGAGTGGCTAAAGGAAGTACTTCAAACAAAAAGAAAGTAATTTTTTAGACGAGTCTTGGAGCATCAAGAAGGAAGAAATAACAATGGAAAAAAACAGAAATATGACTAATACCACAGACTATCCTTCTCATCATGAGTTTTCTAATCATATATGATGATTCAAACCAAAATTACACCACCATCTGATACTCAAGACAATGATATTTAAAAGTGGGGAGAATAAAGGCACCTCAAAGGAAGTGAGGTTTCTATACTTCACTCAAAATGGTGAAATGCTGACATCACTAGAATGTAATAAGCCACATATGTATATTGTAATACGCAAACCAACCACTAGGAAAACTGTAAGAGGCAATACACTCAAAAACACAATATACTTTTCTGGATGCTTCCTATTCCCTGGAGTGCCTTTCCAACTGCATATTTGCTTCAAGCTCCAGGCTTAAGCTATAAGCGAGCACTGCTATCATCTACCTCCAGCCACCATCATGATTATCTGTGACAATTACAAGATCTGAGACACTGCAAACAGGCTGTGCCTGGAGGGGGAGAGGAAGATGGTCAGTAAGACATAGGGTAATATTGATGACTTGCTCATTGGTGTAAATGCCTCTACTGAAAGACTCAAGGGTCAAGGTACTGAAAGCACAGTAATCACTGGTACTGATATTTTGTCATGAACCATCACTTGCAGCAAGCTGGCTTCCTAAAAGAAGCCTACAAGATGTATATGAAAGATTACATTAAATCAATCAAAGGCAAACTTGAAGAATGAAGACCAGAAAGAGCAAAACCTTTTATGGCAGAAGCTACAAAACAAATCAAGCACACACTTGCTAATTTCAAAAACTACCAGTCCTTTACTGGTGAAAACATCAATCTAGATGGCACGGTTGTTCTGCTAAACTACTGTAAGGATGATGTGACCCTATATGTGATTTTCTTTATCGATGATTTAGAAATGGAAAAAAATTAACAAATCTGGCAATTACTTTGGATCTATCACTTGTCATCATAAATGGCAGCTGCTTATCATCCACACAACACCCGGCCTTTAGACAAATTGGAATAACGTCATCTTGAGTTTTTCATTTATTTTGACCATATTTATCTGGAGTACAGGTGTTGTTTAAAAAAAAAAAAAGACATCATGTAGACATGTGTGTATATATATATACACATATATGTGTATATATTTATATATATTTTATATATATTTTTATATATATTATATATATTATATATATATTTATATATTATATATATATTTATATATATTTATATATTTTATATATATATTTATATATATTTATATATATTTATATTTTATATATATATTTATATATATTTATATATATTTATATTTTTATATATATTTATATATATTTTATATATATTTATATATATTTATATATAATATATTTATATAATATATATTTATATATATTTTATATATTTATATATATTATATATTTATATATATTTATATATTACATATATTTTTATATATATTTTATATATTTTATATATATTTATATATATTTTATATATCATTTATATATATTACATATATTATATATATAATTTATATATTTTATATATTTATATATATTTTATATATATTTATATATATTTTATATATTTATATATTATATATATTTTATATATTTATATATATTTATATATATTTTTATATATATATTTATATATATTTTTATATATATATTTATATATATTTTTATATATATATTTATATATATTTTTATATATATTTATACATTTTATATATTTATATATATTTATATATATTTATATATATTTATATATATTTTTTATATATATATATAAAGATGGACTCTTAAAATTTTTTCAAGTAATCCACAGGAAGGGAAAAAAAGAAACAGGAAACAAACAAAACCAGTAATACAATGGTAGATTTAAGCCCTAAAATATCAATAATTACCCTAAATGTAAATGGTCTAAAAACCCCAATTAAAAGACAGAGATTAGCAAGAGTAAATAAAAAACAATGCAACCATATGTCATTTATAAGAAACTTACTCCAAATTCAACAATGTAGGTACCTTTGGAGTAAACGGATGGCAGAAGATATACCATGCAAACATTAATGTTGAAAGAATGTTTCAACATTACCACATTACAACATAATACAAGAATGGCTGTATTAATATCAGACAAAGTAGACACTGGAGCAAAGAAAATTAGTACAGAAAAAGAGGGATATTACGTAATGATAAAAGTATCAATCTACTAAGAGGACATAACAATCCTAAATATGTACATATTATACAAGATGACCTTAAACCACAAGATAGAGTTGAAAGGAGAAATAGGCAAGTCTACAATTATAGCCAGGGACTTCAACTCTCAGTAACTGACAAAACAACAGTCGTGTTGTTTAACAACAGGAATACATAACAGGAATATATTCTCAGAAATGCATCATGAGGCAATTTCATCCTTGTGTGAACATCATAACAAATGTACTTACATAAACCTAGATGATATATCCTACTACAACACACCTAGGCTATACAGTGTAGCCTACCGCTCCAAGGTTACAACCCCATATTGTATGTTACAGTACTGAATTACTTGCACTGGGGAAGGAGCATTTTAATTCTCTGAAATAGGAGGCAAAGATAGAATACTGGGTAAACAGATAATGTAGTCCCTTGAACAATGTAGATTTGAACTGTGTTGGCCCACTAATATGCAGATTTTTTTCAACCGAACATGGATGGAAAAATACACTATTAATGAGACATAAAGCCTGCATATATAAAAGGTCCACTTTTCATATTAGCAGGTTCCACAAAACTCACTGTGGGACTTTGCGCAGATTTTGGCATATGTGGGGGTCCTGAAACCAATTCCTTGTGTATACTGAGGGATGACTGTAATTCGTAAGTGCTCAAATTTGATGAAAAGCACATAACATGATCTCAAGTTTTTCAGTAAAATAAGAAGTAAGATCATCTGAGAAGAATGAGGATAGCATTTAAGTGGAGACTTGATGAAAAGGTTTAAAATAATTGTTGAGGGGAATGTGAGAATGAGGTGGCTGTGAGGAGGTTAAAGAACCAAAAGAAAGCACCAAGGGCTCAATTAAAGTAATGCAGTGCAACAGCATTCAGCTCCCAAGGTACAAGAGCATGCAAGGGGTTCCAGCCAAGATGGAGTAGTCACATTTCACATCAATCTTTCCTCTTAAAAAAACTAACAGCTCTAGATATAATACAACACAGGAAGACCCTAAAAGGTGGAAAGAAGAAGGTGAAGTAGCTAGGACCTTGCCACTTGAGGAACAATACAATGGTGAGTTCCTTCAGCTTTCTTTTTGCCCCCCTATATCTCTGATGGGGTCCTAGAGAAGTCTGCCACCCAGAAATGGCAACAGACACAGGCAAACACACACACACACAAAAGCTCCAAGAAAAGCCTGCTTCCTGTAGCCACAGGACTGGGAATAGGGTAGCCTAGCAGAACAGAAAACTGTAATAGGTAACATACCCTATTCCAGTCATACACCAAACGAAAAACTGCCCCCTATGCCATCCGTAGTATTAGTAGTGCTGAGTGAGGAGCTGGACTTTCAGCCCCACCCGGCAGCAATAAGTCATGAGAAGTCATCCCTTTGCTTCCTCCACTAGCATGGTATCCATGAAGCCAAACAGGGAACTGAACTTCTACTTCCACCCATCGACAGAGGCAGAAGACAGCAGTGAGAAACAGCACCAGCTGGCACTCCACAGTCTGGGGTACTGTCAGTGGAACTCAGAACAGGGCTTACTTCCACTCCCACCCAGCAGCAAAAAAAGTGAAACAAAGCAGTGTGAAGTAGTGCGAGTCAGCATTCAGTTTTTCACTGCCCACTCCCCATGGTGTTGGCAGGACCCACTGGGGAGTAAAACTTCCACTCTCACCAGGTAGCAACAAGGTGCAAGAAGGTGGAATAAGGTGGTGGTGAAACAGTTATAGCTAACACTTTGCTCCTCCTGGTCTCCCAGTGTCAAAACAACTCAATAAAGTGGTGAATTTACACTCCCATCTGTCAGCAGCAAGGAGAAGTAAGGCAGTACAACTGGGCATTCCACTTTTGCTGGGGTCATGTCAGCAGAGCCCAGTGGGGAGCTAAATATCTAACCCCATCTGGAACTGCATACTATACCTAAACAGGGTGGCTGCCTACAAAAAAAAATATAAAGATTAAAAAGGATTCATAGTCTCACAACATAATAACCCAAATGTTTAGGGTACAATAAAAAATCACTTTATATCAAGAACCAGAATAATCTCAACTTGACTGAGAAAAAGACAACCAACGGACACCAAATAAAACAGATGTTGTGATTATCTGAGAAGTATTTTAAAACGGCCATCATAAAAATGCTGCATAGAGCAACTACAAACACACTTAAATTTTTAAAATAGAAAGCAAAGAAACAGAAGACAGAAGATATAAAAAAGAATCAATTGGAAATTTTATAACAGAAAAACAGTAATCAAAAATGTTAAAACCCATTAGGTGGACTGAATGGTAGAATAAATATGACAGGAAAGCACTAATGAATCTGAAGATGAAAAAATTGAAAATAACCCATTTGAACAACCATCATTACAAAAAAAAAAACACCCTGATAAACAGAGCCCCAAGAACCTGTGAGACAATAACAAAAGACAGAAAATTTGTATCATCAGAGTCCTAGAAAAAGAGGAGAAAGGGTGGGGGGCTAAAATGCATTTGAGTAAATAATTGCTGAACTTCCCACATTTGTTGAAAAACATAAGCCCACAGGCTGAAGAAGCTGAGAAAACCTCAAACAGAATAAACTTAAATAAACACATGCCACTACATACCATAATAAACTTAAAACTAAAGAAAAGAAAAATCTTGAAACCGGTTAGAGAGAAATGTAATATTACCTATAAAGGAAATGATTCAAATGACAGTGAATTTCTCATCAGAAACCATGGACACCTAAAGAAAGCAGCACAATCTTTTCCAAATGCTAAAAGAAAAAGAACTACCAATCCAGAATTCTATTCCCAGTGAAAATATTCTTCAGAAATAAAGGTGACATCAAGATGCTCTCAGATAAAGGAAACTAAAAATTTGTCACCAGTAGACTTACCTTGAAAGAATGGCCAAAAGAAGTTATTAGGATAAAAATGATAAAAGGAGAAATGCTGAAACATTAGAAATTTTAAAAAGAATAAGAATAAAAATATGGGTAAATAGACTATCTTAAAAAAACAAAAACAAAAACCTTGAAAGGTGAACCACCTCCAAGTTCTCTGCATTTGGATCGGATAAGAAAGGAATGACCAGTCTAAGGTTCTTGATTGGCTCTGAAAGCAGTTTCAGAAATATTAATACACAAAATTCCTGTACAGGGAAGGGCACTAGAGAGATTAGTGAGTCCATCCAGCCTGTATCTCTTTTTTTTTTTTTTTTTTTTTTTTTCCTGAGACGGAGTCTTGCTCTGTCGCCCAGGCTGGAGTGCAGTGGCGCGATCTCTGCTCACTGCAAGCTCCGCCTCCCGGGTTCACGCTATTCTCCTGCCTCAGCCTCCCCAGTAGCTGGGACTACAGGCCCCCGCCAACAAGCCCGGCTAATATTTTGTATTTTTAGTAGAGAAGGGGTTTCACCGTGTTAACCAGGATGGACTCAATCTCCTGACCTCATGATCCACCCGCCTCGGCCTCCCAAAGTGCTGGGATTACAGGCGTAAGCCACCGCGCCGAGCCCAACCTGTATCTCTTAATCCTCCTACATTCAATTCTACAATAATGAGTTCTATTCCCCAGTCTGCTTGATTATGATGTTAGAATCATAAAACCTCTAGATTTCAAGGGGCTGCTACCCATGTTCCTTTCCCTCCATTTATCTTAGTTAGCATATTCCTGAGAGGCACTGCTAAGGTTCAAAGAAGGTGGGGGAGCTCATCACAAGTCACATGAGCTGGGCCTCAAGAAAGGACAGCATATGGAACATTACTTTCCCATTGTCTCTTATTTTTGGATTACGCATGAAAACCAGGCATCATGTGTGAAAAGTGTACCTGTATTCCAAACAAAAGTATTAAATACATCCACGCAAGACTTTGTAAGCAGAGAACTTCTTAAAAAACAGCACATAGGAGACAAGCCTAAAGATGCCTAAAAGGGGAATAATATGATACAAGGGACTTCATAGTGGTCAATGCCATGACATTTACTGGTAACTTATTTCCCAGCCCTGGGTTCCCTTCATCAATTGTTCATCATTGGCTTCAATGAAGACTGCCTTTAAGGCTTAATGTGATGTGAAGGCAGAAGGTGGTCTTGCATGGAGCCTCAAGACACTAAAATTCTGAAATGGGACATCACTCAGGTACTTCCTCTCTGACACACAAAACTCTCATATCTATACTTCGGATAATAACATACTCCCTCACATGCTTGTTAGGAGGGTGTAATGAGATAAAACTTTCTAAAGCAGTTAGTTCCAAACATGTTCTATGTGCTCCCACCAAGGGAGGATGTTACCACCATGTTATAAATAGACATAATAATGTCCTTAAATTAACAAATATTGGCTGGGCACAGTGGCTTATGCCTGTAGTCCCAGCACGTTGGCAGACAAAGGTGGACAAATTGCTTGAGCCCAGGAGTTTGAGACCAAGCTGGGCAACATGGTGAAACCCCATCTTTACAAAAAAAAAATTCAAAAATGAGTCAGGAGTGGTGATACAACCTGTAGTCCCAGCTACTCAGGGGTCTAAGGCAGGAGGATCACTTGAGCCCAAGAGATTGAGGCTGCAACGAGCTGTATAGTGCCACTGCACTCCAGCCCAGGTGACAGAGCAAAACCCCATCTCCAAAAAAATAAAAAAAATAGAAATAAAAACAAATATGTTTGGTCACACTCTGTTAAAGAAATAAAATGTAATGCCTTTATAAAAGTTATTGACACATAGAAATAAAACTTTTTAAAAAGGAGAAATGGGGCTGGGCACGGTGGCTCACGCCTGTAATCCTAACACTTTGGGAGGCCGAGGCAGGTGGACTGCCTGAGCTCAGGAGTTTGAGACTAGCCTGAGCAAGATGGTGAAACCCCATCTCTACTAAAATACAAAAAATTAGCCAGGCATGGCAGCGTGCGCCTGTAATCCCAGGTAGTCAGGAGGCTGAGACAGGAGAATCGCTTGAACCTAGGAGGCAGAGGTTGCAGTGAGCCGAGATCGCACCACTGCACTCTAGCCTGGGCGACAGAGCAAGACTCCATCTCAAAAAAAAAAAAAAAGAGAGAGAGAAATGAGAAAGAATTTTTTACTCATAAATGGCAGGCCATAGCTTATCTAAAATTGAGTTTTTTCCAAAAAGACTAAACAGAAGAACAGGAGTAAATGGGAATATAAGGCATAGTATGGGAATTACATGATAGGGTCCAAAGCTGAGTAAATAAAGAAAAAAGCTAGAAGGTTGCTGATAAACTAGAAGAAAAGAGAGACAGTAAATAAACACACTGGAGATTTAAGATTAGCAGACACAGTAAATGAGAGGACAGGAAATCCTGTTAGGAGAAAAATATAATGGATTGGATTCTATTACTTTTGAAAAATAACAATTGTAGAGATTCACAAAATCCTGGTTTGGGGAAGTGACTGAAATTACATAAAGGTTTGGATCTCAAGTTATTAAGGAGGTCCAGAAATGCAAAGTTAGGTTCACTGGGTGATCAGTATGACCACTAACATCTCCTAGAAATATATTAAGAGTCCAAATAAAATCTTCATGCAAGGTTTTAAAGAATAAAATGATGTACATGGGGCCATAAATGAGAGGTAAGTAAATGAACTCAGGAAAAAAACATGGAACTATTTTTTAAAGCCTAATACTTCAGCATATAACTGTGGCTAAAATTTAAACATTCGTTCAACTAATATTTGAATGCCCACTTTGCACCAGGCACAGTTCTAGGCATTTGAGGATATAGTGGCAAACAAAATAGACAAGCTACTCCCAAAAAGCTTCCACTCGAGTGGTAGAAGCAGAATAATAAATAAGTGTATAATATGGTAAGAGAAAAATAAAGCAGGAAAAAATGCATTTTAGAGAAAGCAACACTGAAAATGTGTCTCTGAATAAAGAAAAGGGGGACAGATGTGGTAGGTCATGCCTGTAATCCCAGCACTTTGGGAGGTCGGGGTGGGAAGGTCGCTTGAGCTCAGGAGTTTGAGACCAGCCTGAGCAATATAGTGAGACCCCATCTCTTAAAAATAAATATATAAATAAAAATAAACAAAGAAAGGGGGCCATTCACTTCTTTATATTCAACTTCTTCACAGCAGTACTCCTCAACACACACAAAAACACAATTCTTTTTCAATGTAACATCAGACAGAACTGTTATACTTTTTAAAAACTCATTTCTAGAAAAAGCCTTTAAGATTTCCATAATAACCTAAAAATATAGTGAAGAACCTTAAAACAAATGGTGTCATGATAAAACTATATTCCATGTATTTCAGTTAAAAGAGAAAACCAAATACTGCATGTTCTCACTAAATGTTGAGAACTCATGAACACAAAGAAGGGAACAACAGACACTGGGCCTACTTAAGGGCAGAGGGTAGGAGGAGGGAGAGGGGCAGAAAAAATAACTATTGGGTACTAGGCTTAGTATCTGGGTAACAAAATAATCTGTACAACAAGCCCCTGTGGCACAAGTTTATCTATATAACAAACCTGCATATGTACCCCCAAACCTAATTTAAACATTTTTAAAAAGATACGGTTTATTACTGAAGGTAATAACCCACAACACTTGAATTGTCCATTGTTTTGAATTTTCTGTAGGCAGTCTTCAGAACACTTCATTTAATCTGGGTCTCATAAGAAAAATGATCTAAAACCACAGTATCTTTGATATGCCCAAAATATCTAGTTAGTATTCTAGAGCTTTGCTATCAAACTATTACTTTTTTACTATTGCTATTTCTAAAATTTTTTTAAAGACAAAGTGACAGTAATCCCTTCATGGCCTTGTAAATAAAATCTTTTGATAATGGTTCCAGTTTAACTCTGAATATTACCTTTTTAAGCACAGCCCTTGGATCTTGACTTTTTGCCCTTTTATATATTTTACACTATGTGCTTTCATAATAAATTGCCCAATTCTTTCAGGAGGAAGGTCAAAGTATATACAGCCCTTCGTACCAAACTAACTTTACTATCAAAAAAATACTGTTGTAAAAAAGAACTCGACCAACTAGAAAACAAAAATTTTTTAAAAACACAATAGCTTCCAAACATGAAATTCTTAGGTATAAATCTAATAACACATGTATAGAATCTGTAAGCCCAAAATAACAAAACGTTGATAAAAGAAACCAGAGAAAATTTAAATAAATGGAGTTCACAAATTAAAGGCTCAAGGTAGTAAAGATGTCAATTCTCCCCATACTGATCTACAGATTGAATGCAATTCCAATCAAAATCACAGCAGAGCTTTTGTGCACACAGACAAGCTGTTTGTAAAATATACATGGAAAAGCAGCCAGGTGCAGTGGCTCACTCCTGTAATCCCAGCACTTTGGGAGGCCAAGGCAGGTGGATCACTTGAGGTCAAGGGTTCGAGACCAGCCTGGTCAACATGGTGAAACCTTATCTCTACTAAAAATACAAAAATTAGCTGAGCGTGGTGGCGGGTGCCTATAATCCCAGCTCCTCAGGAGGCTGAGGCACAAGAATCGCTTGAACCCGGGAGGCAGAGGTTGCAGTGAGCCAGGATTGTACCACTACACTCCAGCCTGGGTGACAGAGTGAGACTGCGTCTTAAAGACAAACTGCCCCAAAAAGCTTCTTGGTGCTCCCCTCAAACGTCTCCGTGCTGCCCACCCTTCCCCCAAGCCTCTTTACATTTCTAAGCCCTTATCTAGGCACCACAGTGAAGCCAGCAGACTTCACTTATCAGACCTTGCTGCGATAAACAAACCCCAATTACGAACCATCTGGACCGCACAGGGGGAGGTCGTTGGAAGCATAAACAAACTTTACCTACACCTTCCTGTAAGTTCTACTACCACAAACGTCACAAGGTGATATGTGACAAAATTAACCAGCAAACAACCCCGGAATGCGGCCATACCAAAGAACTCCCTCAAACTCCCTTCTCCAATATAAACCCCTCATTTTGTAAACTCAGGGCTGCCTCCTCTGAGTGAAGTGAAGCAGCCCCGCAGGTTCAATAAACTTACTCGCCTGACTTTAGGTCTATTTTTCGTTTCTCTCAGCTGACCTTACACGTCTTAATAAAATAAAATAAGGTAAGATGTAAAATATAAAATAAAATATATACAAAAAAGAAAAGATAGCTGAATAGCTAAAATCTGAAAAAGAATCATACTACCCAATTTTAAGACATACTATAAAGATACAGTAACCAAGACAGTATGATGTTGGTAAACGGACAGACACACAGATCAACAGCAGAAAGAGTCCACAAACAGACTCACACAAAAATGGCCGATTTATTTCTGATAAAGATACAAAGACAATTCAACAGAGAATAACACTCTTTTAAAAAAATGGTGTTGTAAAATTGGACATCCATATGCAAAAACATGAACCCTGACATAAACCTCCCACCTTACACAAAAATTACATCCAAAGAGATCTCAGCTCTAAATGTAAACCATACAACTATAGAGCTTTTAGAAGAAAATATAAGAAAAATTATTCAAGTCTTTGGGTTATGCGAAGAGTTCTTATACACAACACTAAAAGCATGATACATAAAAGGAAAACAATAATAAATTAAACTTCAAAATTAAAACCATTTTCTCTGCAAAAGACACTGAAAAGAAAATAAAAAGAAAAGCTGCAGGCCAGAAAAAATCATTACAAATGACATCTGATAAAGGACTTGTATCTAGAATATATTTATGAATGCCCAAAACTCTACAGCAAGAAAACAAAAATCCAATTAAAAAACAGGCAAAAGACAGACACTTCACCAAAGAAAATATAGAAAGCCCATAATAAACAAACTAAAAGATGCTCAACATCATTATCCATTAGAGAAATTAAAACCACAATGAAACACTACCACACACCTATGAGAATGGCTAAAATAGAAGATAATAACAATACCAGGTGCCAACAAAGATGCTGAACAACTGAAAGTTTCATATATTGCAGGTGAAAATGAAAAATAGTACAGCCACTCTGGAAAATAGTTTGGCAGGTCCTTAAAGAATAATACATACGATTACAATCTGACCCAGAAATTTCACTCCTGGGTAATTACCATAGAGAAAAAAACTTATGTTCACATAAAAACCTATACACACATGTTCACAGTAGCTTTATCTGCAATAGTCAAACACTGGAAACAATGCAAATGTTCTGCAACAGGTGAACAAACAAATTTGGTATGTACATACAACAGAGCACTACTCAGAAACAAAAAAGGGAAAAACTACATTAGACAACTTGAATGAATCACAAAAGATGATTCACATGCTGAATGAAAGAAGCTAGACTCACAAAATTATATACTGTATGATACCACTAATATGATATTCTTTATTTTTATTTTATTTTTTTTCTATTTTTTCTTTTTTTATATACTTTAAGTTCTGGGATACACGTGAAGAATGTGCAGGCTTGCTACATAGGTATACATGTACCATGGTGGTTTGCTACACCCATCAAACCATAATCTACATTAGGTATTTCTCCTAATGCTATCCCTCCCCTAGACCCCCACTCCCCAACAGGCCCCTGTGTGTGATGTTCCCCTCCCTGTGTCCATGTGTTCTCATTGTTCAACTTATGAGTGAGAACATGTGGTATTTGGTTTTCTGTTCCTGTGTTAGTTTGCTGAGAATGATGGCTTCCACATTCACCCATGTCCCTGCAAAGGATATGAACTCATCATTTTTTAAGGCTGCATAGTATTGCATGGTGTATATGTGCCACATTTTCTTTATCCAGTCTATCACTGATGGGCATTTGGGTTGGTTCCAAGTCTTTTCTATTGTGAACAGTGCTGCAATAAACTTAAGTGTGCATATCTTTATAGTACAACGATTTATAATCCTTTGGGTATACACCCAGTAATGTGATTGCTGGGTCAAATGGTATTTCTGGTTCTAGATGCCTGACGATTCGCCACACTATTTTCCATAATGGCCAAACTAATTTACACTCCCACCAACAATGTAAAGCGTTCCTATTTCTCCACATCCTCTCCAGCATCTATTGTTTCCTGACTTTTCAAAGACTGCCATTCTAAGTGGCATGAGATGGTATCTCATTGTGGTTTTGATTTACATTTCTCTAATGACCAGTGATGATGAGCTTTTTTCATATGCTTGTTGGCCACATAAATGTCTTCTTTTGAGAAGTGTCTGTTTATATCCTTTGCCCGCTTTTTGATGGGGTTGTTTTCTTTTTGTAAATGTGTTTCAGTTCTTTGTAGATTCTGGATACTAGACCTTTGTCAGATGGGTAGATTACAAAAATTTTCTCCCATTCTGTAGATTACCTGTTTACTCTGATGATAGTTTATTTTGCTGTGCAGAAGCTCTTTAGTTTAATTAGATCCCATTTGTCAATTTTGGCATTTGTTGCCAGTGCTTTTGGTGTTTTAGTCATGAAGTCTTTGCCCATGCCTATGTCTTAAATGGTATCACCTAGGTTTTCTTCTAGGGTTTTTATGGTTTTAGGTCTTAAGTCTTTAATGCATCTTGAGTTAACTTTTGTATAAGGTGTAAGGAAGGGGTCCAGTTTCAGTTTTCTGCATGTGGCTAGCCAGTTTTCCCAACACCATTTATTAAATAGGGAATCCTTTCCCCATTGCTTGCTTCTGTCAGGTTTGTCAAAGATCAGATGGTTGTAGATACTTCTGAGGCATTACTTCTGTGGCCTCTGTTTTGTTCCATTGGTCTATATATCTATTTTGGTACCAGTACCATGCTATTTTGGTTACTGTAGCCTTGTACTATAGTTCAAAGTCAGGTAGCATGATGCCTCCAGCTTTGTTCTTTTTGCTTAGGATTGTCTTGGCTATACAGGCTTTTTGGTTCCACATGAAATTTAAAGTAGTTTTTTTCTAATTCTGTGAAGAAAGTTAATGGTGGCTTGATGGGGTTAGCATTGAATCTATATATTACTTTGAGTAGTATGGCCATTTTCATGATACTGATTCTTCCTATCCATAAGCATGGAATTTGTTTCCCATTTGTTTGTGTCCTCTCTTATTTCCTTGAGCAGTGGTTTGTAGTTCTTCTTGAAGAGGTCCTTCACATCTCTTGTTAGCTGTATTCCTAGGTATCGTACTCTGTAGCAATTGTGAATGGGAGTTCACTCATGATTTGGCTTTGTCTATTATTGGTGTATAAGAATGTTTTTGAGTTTTGCACACTGATTTTGTATCCTGAGACTTTGCTGAAGTTGCTTATCAGCTTAAGGAGATTTTGGGCTGAGACGATGGGATTTTCTAAATATACAATCACGTCATCTGCACACAGAGAGACTTTGACTGCCTGCCTCTCTTCCTATTTGAATACCCTTTATTTCTTTCTCTTGCCTGATTGCCCTGACCAGAACTTGCAATACTATGTTAAATAGGAGTGGTGAGAGAGGGCATCCCTGTCTTGTGCCAGTTTTCAAGGGAATGCTTCCAGTTTTTGCCCATTCAGTAAGATATTAGCTGTGGGTATGTCATAAATACCTTTTATTATTTTGAGATACATTCCATCAATACCTAGTTTATTGAGAGTTTTTAGCATGAAGGGTGTTGAATTTTATCAAAGGCTTTTTCCTGCATCTATTGAGATAATCATGTGGTTTTTGTCATTGGTTCTGTTTATGTGATGCATTATGTTTACTGATTTGCGTATGTTGAACCAGCCTTGCATCCCAGGGATGAAGCTGACTTGATTTTGGTAGATAAGCTTTTTGATGTGCTGCTGAATTCAGTTTGCCAGTATTTTATTGAGGATTTTTGCATCAATGTTCATCAGGGATGTTGGCCTGAAATTTTCTTTTTCTGTTGTGTCTCTGGCACGTTTTGGTACCAGGATGATGCCGGCCTCATAAAATGAGTTAGGGAGGATTCCCTCTTTTTCTACTGTTTGGAACAGTTTCAGAAAGAATGGTACTAGCTCCTCTTTGTACCTATGGTGGAATTCGGCTGTGTATCTGTCTAGTCCTGGACTTTTTTTGGTTGGTAGGCTATTAATAACTGTCTCAATTTCAGAACTTGTTATTGGTCTATTCAGGGATTCGACTTCCTGATTTAGTCTTGGGAGGGTGTATGTGTCCAGGAATTTTTCCATTTCTTCTAGATTTTCTAGTTGATTTGCATAGAGGTGTTTTTTGTATTCTGTGATGGTAGCTTGGATTTCTGTGGGATCAGTGGTGATATCCCCTTTATCATTTTTTATTGTGTCTATTTGATTCTTCTTCTTTATTAGTCTGGCTAGTGGTCTATCTATTTTGTTAATCTTTTCAAAAAACCAGCTCCTAGATTCATTGATTTTTTGAAGGGTTTTTCATATCTCTAGCTCCTCCAGTTCTGCCCTGATCTTGGTTATTTCTTGTCTTCTACTAGCTTTTGAATTTGTTTGCTCTTGCTTCTGTAGCTCTTTTAATTGTGATATTAGGATGTCGATTTTAGATCTTTCCTGTTTTCTCCTGTGGGCATTTAGTGCTATAAATTTCCCTCTAAACACTGCTTTAGCTGTGTCCCAGAGATTCTGGTACCTTGTGTCTTTGTTCTCATTAGTTTCAAAGAATTTATTTATTTCTGCCTTAATTTTGTTAATTCCCCAGTAGTCATTCAGGAGCAGTTTGTTCAGTTTCCATGTAGTTGTGCAATTTTGAGTTAGTTTCTTAATCCTGAGTTCTAATTTGATTGCACTGTGGTCTGAGAGACCATTAAGATTTCCATTCTTTTGCATTTGCTGAGGAGTGTTTTACTTCCAGTAATGTGGTCAATTTCAGAATAAGTGTTATGGTGTTGCTGAAAAGAATGTATACACTGTTGATTTGGGGTGGAGAGTTCTGTAGGTGTCTATTAGGTCCACTTGGTCCAGAGCTGAGTTCAAGTCCTGAATATCCTTGTTAATTTTCTGTCTTGTTGATCTAATATTGACAGTAGGGTGTTAAAGTCTCCCACTATTATTGTGTGGGAGTCTAATTCTCTTTGTAGGTCTCTAAGATCTTGCTTTATGAATCTTGGTGCTCTTGTATTGGGTGTATATAATATTTAGGATAGTTAGCTCTTCTTGTTGCATTGATCCCTTTTCCATTATGTAATGCCCTTCTTAGATTTTTTTTATCTTTGTTGGTTAAAATTCTGTTTTATCAGAGACTAGGACTGCAATCCCTGCTTTTTTTTTTGCTTTCCATTATCTTGCTAAATATTCCTCCATCCTTTTATTTTGAGCCTGTGTGTGTCTTTGTATGTGAGATGAGTCTCCTGAATACAGCACACTGATGGGTCTTGATTCTTTATCCAATTTGCCAGTCTGTGTCTTTTAATTGGGGCATTTAGCCCATTTACATTTAAGGTTCATATTGTTATGTGTGAGACACTCTTAAAAGCACAAAACACAGTGATAAAAGGTCAGTGGTTGCCAGCGTTTAAGGGTTGGGAGGAGGCTGTGACTACAAAGGGATGGCACACAGGAATTTTCTGGGTTACGGAACTGTTCTGCATCCTGGCTGTGGCAGTGGTTATTACACTAATCTATAGGTGTGTTAAAATTCATAGAATGTATACCAAAAAAGTCCATTGTACAAGTTAATCTAAAAATAAAGTTTTTAAAGGACTTAACAATACACAAGAGTAGAAAATCAGACAATATATTTACTCATGGAGCTTTTTACTATCATTTAAAGGAAACAGGTGGAATAAAAACTGCTATTATCACACTTATGGGATATCTTATGAGTCCTCCCAGAAACAAACAAACAAAAAAATACTTGATATGTTTACTTTCACCCTTCTGATATAAAGAACAGATTACTGAAGCATTGATGAAAATCATGCCAGTTTATTTCCATGAGGGTGCTGGTTCAATGAAACCAGACAACTTTAAATATACATGCAGGCATAGGGCTAAAGTCATGAGAACAGTATGGGGGAACCACCCAGTAATTCAAATATCTCCACCTGGGCCTGACCTTGACACGCAGGAATTATTAAAATTCAAGGTGAGATTTGGGTGGGGAAACAGCTATACCATATCATTCCACCCCTGGCCCCTCCCAAATCTCATGTCTTCACATTTCAAAAACAATCCTGCCCTCCCAACAGTCCCCCAAAGTTTTAACTCATTTAAGCATTAAGTCAAAAGTCCACAGTCCAAAGTCTCATCTGAAATAAGGCAAGTTCCTTCTGCCTATGAGCCTGTAAAATCAACAGCAAGTTAGTTACTTCCTTGATACAATGGGGTACAGGCATTGGGTAAATACACCTGTTCCAAATGGGAGAAATTGGCCAAAACAAAGCAGCTACAGGCCTCATGCAAATTCAAAATCCAGCAGGGCAGTCAAATCTTAAAGCTCCAAAATGATCTCCTTTGACTCCATGTCTCACATCCAGGTCACACTGATGCAAGAGGTGGGCTCCCACGGCCTTGGGCAGCTCTGCCCCAGTGGCTTTGCAGGCTACAGCCCCACTTCCGGCTGCTTTCATGGGCTGGCACTGAGTGTCTGTTGCTTCTCCAGGCACACAGTGCGATCTGTCAGTGGATCTACCATTCTGGGGTCTGGAGGACAGTGGCCCTCTTCTCACAGCTCCACTAGGCGGTACACCAGTTGGGGCTCTGTGTGGGAACCCCAACCCCACATTTCCGTTTTGCACTGTCTCAGCAGAGGATCTTCATAAGGGCTCCACCCCTGCAGAAAACTTCTGCCTGGACATCCAGGCATTGCCATACATCCTCTGAAATCTAGGTGGAAGTTCCCAAACCACTATTCTTGACTTCTGTGCACCTTCAGGCTCAAACCACACGGAAGCTAACAAGGTTTGGGGCTTGCACCCTCTAAAGCCATGGCCTGAGCTGTACCTTGGCCCCTTTTAGCCACGACTGGAGCAGGTGGGACACAGGGCACCATGTCCCAAGGCTGCACACAGCAGGGGGACCGTGGGCCCAGCCTGTGAAACCATTTTTTCCTCCTAGTCCTCTGTGCCTGTGATGGGAGGGCCTGCTGCGAAGGTTTCTGACATGACCTGGAGATACTTTCCCCAGTGTCCTAGCGATTAACATTCAGCTACTTGTTACTTATCCAAATTCCTGCAGCTGGCTTGAGTTTCTCCCAAGAAATAAGTTTTCTTTTCTACCACATCATCAGGCTCCAAATTTTCCTAACTTTTATGCTCTGCTTCCCTTTTAAACATAAGTTCCAATTCCAAACCATATATTTGTGAATACATAAAACAATGCTTTTAAAAGCACCCAAGTCACCTCTTGAACACTTTGCTGCTTAGAAATTTCTTCCACCAGATACTCTAAATCATCTCTCTCAAGTTCAAAGTTTCCCAAATCTCTAGGACAGGGGCAAAATGCCACCAATCTCTTTGCTAAAACATCAAGAGTCATGTTTATTCTAGTTCCAACAAGTTCCTCATCTCCAGGTGAGACCATCTCAACCTGGACTTCACTGGCCATATCACTATCAGCATTTTGCTCAAAGCCATTCAACAAGTCTATAGGAAGTTCCAAACTTTCCCACATCTTCCTGTCCTCTTCTGAGCCCTCCAACCTCTGCCCATGACACAGTTCCAAAGCTGCTTCCACATTTTCGGGTATCTTTACAGCAGCATTCCACTCTGTACCAATTTACTGTATTGGTCCATTCTCACACTGCTAATAAAGACATCCCCAAGACCGGGTAATTTATAAAGGAAAGAGGTTTAATTGACTCACAGTTCAGCATGGCTGGGGAGTCCTCAGGAAACTTACAATCATGGCAGAAGGGGAAGTAAACGCATTCTTCTTCACATGGTGGCAGCAAGAAGTGCCGAGCAAAAGGGAAAATGCCCCTTATAAAATCATCAGATCTTGTGAGACTTATTCACTACCACGAGAACTGCATGGGGGAAACTGCCCCCATGATTCAATTATCTCCACCTGACCCCACCCTTGAAACGTGGGGATTACAATTCAATGTGAGATTTGGGTGGAGACACAGCCAAACCATATCATCTGGCTTCTTTCTCTTGGCAGAATTATTTTAAGACTCACCCATCTTACTGAGTTATATTTATAGTTCAATCGTTTTATTCCTGAGTAGTATTCCAATGGATAGACACATACATAGCAGACTGTTTTTCCATTCATCTGTTGATGGAATTTGAGTTGTTTCTAGTTTTCATCTATTACACACAAATTCTTTCAATATTTACATACAAGTCTTTGTGTGGACATATGCTTTCATTTCTCTTGGCTAAATATCTAGAAGTGGAATTCTGGGTCATAGGGTAGGAATATGTTCAACCTTTTAACAAACTGCCAAATGTTTTTCAAAGTGGTTGTTCCCTTTACATTCCCCTGGGCAATATATATGAGTTCTAGGTACAACACATCTAAGCAACCCTTGGTACGATCTTTTTAATCTTAGACATTATAGTGAGTAGTATAGTGGTATCTCATTTTGGTTTTAATCTGTAGTTCCCTAATGACAAATGGTGTTCAGAGCATCTTTCACATGCTTACATGCCATGTGGACACCTTCTTTGGTAAAGTACCTATTTAAATATTTTGCCCATTTCTTAACTGGGCAGTCTTCTTAGTATTGATTGTAGGAACTCTTGATAATCTGGATATAATATTTTTGTCAGATATATGTTTTGCAAATATTTTCTCCTAGTCTGTAGTTTGCCTTTCATTTTTGTGACAATGTCTTTAGAAGAGCAAAGTTTTCAATTTTGATGAAATCCAAATGATTTTTTTCTTTTAGAGTTGATGTTTTCTGTGTCCTACTTAAGAAATCTTTGCCAAATCGGAAGTCAAATATTTCATCCTATGTTTTCTTCTATAAGTTTTAGACTCAGGTTTTACATTTAGTTCTGATACACATTTTGAGCTAATTTTTGTGCATGGTATAAAGAATGAATCAAAATTTATTCTCTACATATGGTATGAGTTGTCCTGTATCATTTTTGTTGAAGATTCTCCTTTCACCCAGAGAACTGCCTTGGCATCTTTGTCAAAAGCCAGTTATCATATATGTGCAGTCTATTTATATTGTCTCTATTCTGCTCCATTCATCTGGACATCTAACTTCACAGCAGTATCACTTTTGTTTTTAGAAACAGGGTCCTGCTCTGTAGCCTAGGCTGGAATGCAGTGGAGCAGTCATAGCTTACTGTAGCCTTAAACTCCTGGACTCCAACAATCTTTCTGCCTCAGCCTACCAAGGAGCTAGAACCATAGACACACCATTACACCCAGCTAATTTTTATTTTTTGTAGAGACAGGGGGTGCTCACTGTGTTGCCTAGGCTAGTCTTCAACTCCTGGCATCAAGCAATCCTCCTGCATCAGCCTCCCTAAGTGCTGGGATTACAGTTTTGAACCACCACTCTAGGCCTACATTGTCTTAGTTTCCTAGAATCTATTAAGTCATAAAATCAGGTAGTTTGAGTCCTTCAATTTTGTTCTTTTTCAAACTTGTTTGGGCTATCTCAGATCCTCTCCATTTTTATATTAATTGTAAAATCTAATTGTCAATTTCTGAAAAAATAAGCAAAATCTACCAGCAATTTTGTTGAAATTGCAGCAAATCTATAAGCCAATCTAAGAACAACTGATATCCATACAATGTCTTCTAGTCCATGAGCATGGTGTATCTCTCCATTTATTTACGTCTTCTTGAGTTTCTCTGAACAATGATTTGTAGTTTTAATAGTGTGCAAGTCTTGCACATCTTTTGCTAAATTTACCCCTACAAATTCCATATTTTAATACTTTTGTAAATGATTTTTAAATTTTAATTTCCTATTATTTGTTGCTTATATAAAAACACAATTATATTGAAATTAAAACTGCTATCTTTCTAAACTCATTTGTTCTAGCAGCTTTTATGTACATTCTCAAAGATTTTCTACATAATTAAGCATGTCATCTGCAAATAAAGACAGCTTTATTTCTTCATTTTCAAACTCTATGACTTTTATTTCTTTTTTTGACCTTATTACACTGATTGGAACAGAGATTGGCAAACTATATGACCTCTGCACCAAACTGATTCCACCACTTGTTTTTGTATAGCTGCAAGCCAAGGGTAGTTTTCACATTTTTAAATGTTTAATAGCAAACTGAAGGAATACTATTTCATGCACATGCAAACTACATGAAATTCAAATTTCAATATCCGTAAATAAAGTACTACTGGAAAAGAGCCACACTGATTTGTTTACAATACTGTCTATGGCTGCTTTCATGCTATAGCAGCAGAACTCAGTACTTGCAACAGAGACCATCTGGTCCTTTACAGAAAATGCCTGCTGGCCCCTGGGCTGATAAGAATAGTCTTCCTCCTCTTAATACTTAATCCCTCTTAACTCTTGTTTTTCTAACAAGGAGATTATTTTTATTTATGTGATCAACAAAGATAAGGTTTTGTCACGCTCAAGACTTTGGAAAAAGAGGCACTCTCTATGTAAAATAGCAGTACAAAATGAAACAAGCTTTTTATTTTTCTGTCTTCCAACTTTTATTTTAGGTTCAAGGGGTACATGTGCAGGTCTGTTACATGGGTAAACAGTGTGTCATGGGAGTCTGGTGTACAGATAATTTTGTCACCCAGGTAATCAGCCTAATACCTAACAGGTAGTTTTTCAATCCTTACCTTTCTCCCAACCTCCACCCTCAAGTAGACCCCAGTGTCCTTTCTTTGTGTCCATATGTACTCAGTGTTTAGCTCCCACTTATAAGTGAGAACATGCAGTATTTGGCTTTCTGATCCAGAGTAAATTTGCTTAGGATAATGGCCTCCAACTCCATCCAACTTCTTAATTCTTAAACTATGGATGAGAAACAGCTATTTGGTTTACACTGGAAGCAGGAATATATCCAAGGCTCATTTAACATTTATTTTCCACATATGCATGAACTGCTTTCAGATTAATGTAGGACAAAATCATCTTCACTGTTAATCTTGACTTCAACAGAACCAAGACAATAGCATGATGCCTAAAATATATATCAAGCCAATTTGTAGAAAGTACACAATAGGTAATAGGAAGCATATCAATAGTTTTTGATAAAACTTAAAGTTCTACTAAAAGTCTGCCGCTTTTTATTTTTAAGGAGAATCACTATAAAATCATCACTTTATACACTGAAATATATATATATGATCTATTTCAACAAAAAAATAACATACCCATAATAAAAGGCAGCCATAAGCATATAAGTCTGAACCTGGAGAAGCAGGTTTTCCCATTTTCAACTCAGGTGACATCAAACTCAAGTCACCAACCATCATGTTCACTGAGGCTCGCTGACTCTGCGAAAACAGTATTTTAAATATTTTAGATACAACACAGTTGAGGAGACTTTCTGTGAAGTACTCTGCATTTAATCAATACAAAAAACAAATTCATTTTAAATATTTCATTCCCTTGCTTTCAAATATTTTTACCAATTTCTGCTATTATAAATTGCTCTTAAAATCAGTCTAATAAATTAACTATGGGACTTTTTTTTACATTCACTTCGTAGACTTGAACAGATTTAATACTAACAACCACTGATTCTGTGATTAAACATTTGATACTCTTTTTAAAAAATAAATTTCACAAGAGTGAGCAGCAGTGCCATGTTCTAATTCTGAAAATTCTAAATAATTCATTTAAGAACTGAAATCCTACAAAGCACTTTCCTTCCTTACTGATCATTCTCTAAATATACCATTTCTAACATGTCAAAGATGATCAGTGACAACAGCATGAACCCTATATTCAGGCAGATCTTGGTTACAATTCCCCACTCTCCTATTTATTTGCTGTGGGACCGAGGGCTTTAACCTCTTTTTTGTCCATTTTTAAAATTTATTTTTAATTTTTATGGGTAAATAGTAGGTGTAAACCTCTTTGAGCCTAAATTAATTTGTAAAATGGAAATAATGTCTACCTTACAGAGATACAATGCCTAGCATGTATCACTAAGTGTTATCTTTTTTCTAGCTACAATTTTGATCCTTGCTTCTCAAAGTATGGTCCAAGGGCCAGGAGCTACAGCATTAACTGGTAGCTTGTTAGAAATGCAGATGATCCACTGCAGAAATGCTGTATATTAATTTGCATTTTAACATGAACCCCAGGTGAGTCGTATGCACTATAAGGTGTGAAAAGCAATGATCTTGACCTCAGACTACTTTTCAAATTTATCTTCCTGATGACCACTTCAATCTGAAAATTGCATGGAAAATGTAGCAAAAGGTGAGTTTGATCAATATTTCAGAATAAATATTTTAACTGAAAATTAAAAACAATGTTTTGGGGAATAATAACAGATGACGAATGAGTAAAGAGAAGAGTAATTATTGTAGTCATATCTACAATTATGCAAATAGTATGCTCAAAAGGTAAACTAACCAGAACCCCTGAAGGTTGAGATCTTTCAAAATTCATAATTTAGTTATATTTCTTAGGATATCTTAATTTTCTGTTAAACTAATGTAATAAAGTAAATATTTCAGAAAATCAATCTGTATAAATCATGTACAATCCAGCTTTTGATTACAGTTGCAGTTTCATTTTCTCATCTTTTTGAACTACCATATGAAAACCATTAAGACTACATATACTCCAGTAGCATTACGCTATGACTTGCAGATGACCAAAGTATAAAAGCATTATAACATATACTAGTCAAAGGGAACTGCTCAGATAATAACAAATACTGGCAAGGATGCAGAGAAAACAAAATCCCTATACATTACTGGTAAGAATATAAAATGATGTAGCCACTTTGGAAAACAGTTTGGCTCCTCAAAAAGTAAAACAATGTAACCCAGTATTTCCACTCCCAAGAGAAATGAAAACATGTCCACACAAAAAATATTGTACGCTAAAGCTCATAGCAGCATTATTCATATAACCAATAAGTATAAACAACCCAAATGTCCAGCAACTGATGAATATATAAACAAAATGTGGTGCATCCATACAATGAAATATAATTTGGCAATAAAAAGGAATGGCATTCTGATGCAGTCAATAACGTGGATGAACTCTGAAAACACTATGCTAAGTGAAATTAGCATAAAAGGCCACATATTGTATCATTCCATTTACATGAGATGTCCAAATAGGCAAATCCATAGAGACAGAAAGTGTATTAGTGGTTTCCAGGCTTGAGAAGAAGGGAGAAATTTGAGTGACTGCTAATCAGTATGGATTTTCTTTTTGGGAATGATAATAATGTTCTGGAATTCAATACGGATTATCACTGCACAACTTTGTGAATGTACTACAAACTATTAATGAATTGTATACATTATGTGAACTGTATCTCAATAAAGCTGTTATGTTTAGAAAAATAATTACTGATTTGGCCACTCCACATTGTATACATACTTCAAAACATCATGTTGTACATGATAAATATATACAATTTTTATTTCTCAATTAAAATAGAGAATTGTTTCCATTATAACAACGACAAAAAAATCACAACATGCTCTTAAATTGTGTGATTTTGCTATCTCTACAAACTGCCTATTCTGAGGTAATATGACACCGAATTAACAGCCATTAGAGGTGAATCAGGATTTAAACTAAAAAGTCCAAGGTTCCCCGGTTTCTAAAAATGCACATTATTAATCAAAAAACAGCAAAGTATGTATATGTAAATTCTATCTATAGACGGAAGGACACCAGTGGAGAGAGGTTTAGGAGATGGCCACCTAGTTTCCTTGCACATTTCCTAGGAATTAAATGTTTCCTAATGATGATAAAATAATTAATGTTGTCAATGCCATTGAGAATATAATGTCAGGTAGTTCCTAAGACTTATGGTTAAAATACACAATACTCCTGTTGTTCTAGCACCTAGCTGAGGGCAAACAGTTGCTTATACTACATGACACAGTTTAACTGAAGACAAAGATCCTATCATAAAGTATTACATTATATATAAGTGCTGAACTACTGCTTAATATTAAAGTCTAGAACCTATTTGTAAAAATAAAATTATATTAATAAAATAATAAAATAATATTAAATAAAGTCTAGAACCTATTTGTAAAATCATGATATCTTACCACAGATTTGGTGAAGTCAAAATCTCCAACAATTCCTTGTTCACGGTTTACAGCAAATACATTGTTCTGATGAAGTGATCCATGAATTATGTCAGCCTTATGCAATGTATGCAGGCCCTGGGCAACACCTTTCATGACCTTTAAAGTTTCCTATAGATAAGTACACATAAAAGAAGTGAGGAAGTAGGCAAATCATTTTAATCTTGAAACTGTTCTCTAATTAAAAGACTGCTCTAGAAGTGAGTAAAGATTCCTCCAAATGAACCATTAATAAGAATACAGCACAGAGAAAGACCAGATGAAGGCTTGATTTTGTAATGGTGATACCGTGTGTGCCTGTGTGTGTTTGTTTGTGTGTGTGTGTACAATCATACCTTTTGGGCACCAGGGACCGGTTTCATGAAAGACAATTCCATAGATGCAGGGGGTTGGTTTCAGGATCAAACTGTTCCACCTCAGATCACAGGCATTAGATTCTTACAAGGAGTGCGCAACCTAGATCCCTGACATGCACAGTTCACAATAGAGTTTATGCTCCTATGAGAATCTAATGCCTCCACTGATCTTACAGGAAGTGGAGCTCAGGCAGTAATGCTTGCTCACCTGCCACTCACCTCCTGCTGTGCTGCCCTGTTCTTAATAGGCCACAGACTGGTACCAGTCTGCGACCTGGGGTTTGAGGAAACCTGTTCTATCATCTCAAAGAAGACTTGGATTACAAACACCAACCATGTAAAGTAGCTATAAGAGACTGAAACAGTGTTACTCCATAAGAAGAATCGGGGCCTCCTTTACTGTTATTACTAATCCTAAATTTACAATGACAAAAATTAAAGCTGCCACTTAAGCACTTATGGTACCAAGTGCTATATTAGGCAGTTCACATACAGCACAGCTTAGCAGTTATAAGCTTGGGCTTTGGAACCAGAAAGACTTAATTTTGAGTCCCAACTCTACCTCTGGCTAAGGGACCCTGTGCAAGTCACTTAATCTAATCCCTTTAACCCTTTTTCTCATCCATATAATACGATAACTTCTATCCCAGGCTTCAGGTGACAATTAAATAGAATACCACGAGTCAAAATTTTACAAAGTATATAGCATGTAGTATGCCTGAATAAATATTAGGTGTTATTTTCTCATTTAATACATCCATGGAAAGAAATAGTGCTTTTTACTTACTTCTGAATTTAAAGGCATGCTGGCTTGAACAGCACTCAGGTTTGCCCTAGGGTAGTATGGGACCATCAGATAAGCCATAGGATCAGACTAAGAAGCAAAACAGAGAATATGACTCCAAGTAAAAAATTCTTCAACATATTTTTAGCATACATTGATTCCATGGGATAATTTTTCTTTTATGTTAAGGGGAATGAACTGCTGCTCTAAAACCTGGAGCTAAAATTTATTTTAAATAAAATAGTTTCTGCAAGATAAAATGGTTTCTGCAAGAGATTAGCATAAGAACTTTACCTTACATAAAAACAGGAATATCAATGGTAGTAACCCTGAGTCTTCTTCAGCTTCTCTCCAAGCTCTATGGTAGGTGGCTGCTCTCTCAATCACCTTGGCTTCTGTGTCAACATCCACAGAATAGCCCTTGTACCAAAAAAAGAGGCACTGGTAATTCCAAGATGAAAATCTCATTATAATTATACACCATTCCAATTTAAACATAATTCATTATTTTAAGTTAAATCAAATCTAATTTTATTTTTTAATTTTATAAGTACTTTTCTATCTTCTTTGAATGCTATAATTTGGAAAAGGAAACTGCAATTCTACCTGTAGCCTGCTACACATTC
Source organism: Pongo abelii (assembly GCF_028885655.2). Classification (NCBI taxonomy): domain Eukaryota; kingdom Metazoa; phylum Chordata; class Mammalia; order Primates; family Hominidae; genus Pongo; species Pongo abelii. The sequence continues at coordinate 61,401,350 of NC_071991.2, forward strand.
TAGAATGTGTAGCAACTAAGGCCAAATTAATTATCTTATTATCATGATTAAGTTTCCCAGATCAATGAGAAGAAGAAATTAAGGAGTAGAAGATTGTACTGACAACATAGCTGAGATTTCAAGGAGAAATGTAAGAAAATCAAGAATTTTAAAAAGATATTGGATGAATATAATAAGTTCACCCAAAAAAAAGGAAGGTATATCCTATTAAGGACATATTCTATTTAGGGAAATGAGGGAAACTTTATTTTTTTTTCTTGTGAGACAAAGCTTTATTTAATGACTTTTATATACTTATTTTTATTATTATACTTTGAGTTCTAGGGTACATGTGCACAACATGCAGGTTTGTTACATATGTATACATGTGCCATGTTGGTTTGCTGCACCCATTAACTCATCATTTACATTAGGTATTTCTCCTAATGCTACCCCTCCCCCTGCCCCCTACCCCATGACAGGCCCCCATGCGTGATGTTCCCCGCCCTGTGTCCAAGTGTTCTCATTGTTCAATTGAGGGAAACTTTAAAAGTGAAAATTAGCTCTGGCAACCAAACTACAAGCACAATTATCATGCCAGTCAACTTATATACTTTAGAAAACTAACAGTGAGGTTTTTTCTTTCTTGAAATGTAACAGCACCACTATCCTTTATGCTGCTGAATATCCCACAAGTAAGAAGAAGTTAGGCTTACCTTTAACAGAATTATCTGCCCATTAACCTCAGAACGTACCAAAGGACGCTTGCTGCTAAGTTCCTTCATGGGCTCAGCATCAAGAAGATCTCGTTCCAAGCTCATTGTAAGGAGACCACCAGAGTTCTAGGCACAAGTTTTTATGACAGTTAAAGAATCCAAACAATCCCAGCACTTAAAAATCATCAAAATAATTAGTTACATGCTATTAAATGACTTGGACACCATCAACTGTACTGGAAAAACCAACAAAATTAAAATCTTTAAAACTGTGTACTTTCTCCAGTTCCTGGCTCTTAAAACTCCTCCTACCCAAAGTATAATCACCATACATTTAATTACTGCTATAATTTTAGAACAGATTGAGGAAATGACTAGAATTAACCAGACATGCATCCTAGGATCCCTAATGTTTAGTTGAAAAACCACTTAAGCTTCCTAAAAAATTATAAAGTAACAACTGATTGGGACGGGGGTGAGGAATGAAGGACTGCATATTGGGTTAGTGTACACCGCTCAGGTGATGGGTGCACTAAAACCTCGGAAATCACCACTAAAGAACTTATCCATGTAACCACAAAACACCTGTACCCCAAAAACTACTGAAATAAACATTTAAAAAAAAACAAAAAATAAATAAGGTAAAATAATGACAAAAATGTAGGTGTCAAATGGGAAAGATTAGTCCAAAAATTATGACTACCATGAAGTAATTCTAACACCTCTGCCCCTGTTTGGAGTCCTCAAAAGTGAAAATGGCTTTCAATAACTAATTTTACTAGATATTTCTGCTACTTTTTAAAAGGAATAATTTTTCACACTAAAATATGATCATCAACATTTTAAACAAAGCTAAGTTTTACTGTGGTGCAGTTTCAGTAAGAGGCATTGTAGAATTGTTTTCTGGGTTTTTTTTTTAAGTCTTGTCAGTACATTTAAGTATTCTACAACATATAATCAACCTACAAAAAATTCCTAAGCATACATCACAGTTAAACATCAGAAAGCCATTAAAGACTTCAATAAACCATGAGTCAAACCTTTTATAATCTTCTATAATAAAGTAGATTAGCATATTTTTAAATATTAATTTTCAAGTCCCATGTGGCAGTATATACTCATTTGCCCACACTGCATAAGGTAATCGCTCAGCTAGAGTTAAATAGTTGCAAGAAAAAACTCACATTATTTTAAAGTCTAGTCTAGAAAGAGTTTAGAGTAATTATTTAAGTTAGGGAACTTTAATCTTAAATATTTTTTAGAATAAACTCACATGTCTACACAAATATCCCTCTCTGTACCATATTTAAGCCATTATAATAGACTTCATGACAATCTTAATGAATAAATACCTCATCTAGGCCCTCACCATAGAAGTCAATATAAATCACAGGACTAACAGATTCTGTCCTGAGAACCAGGGTTTACTAATCCTGCTCCATATGGCCCCTATCTAATATGCTGATCTCCAGCTTTTGAATCCTGCCTACCTAGAAAACCATACCCACCTCAACATCTTTACCTTAACCAACCTCTCTAGAATTTTTTCCCAGACTGCTTTAACTTTAAAAACCCACTGTGCTCAAATCCCTCAGGGCTAGCAATATCTTGTTTTTATCCTAACTCTTGAAATAGCAGTTAAAATTTTATTTTGTCATTTCAAAAAGTAAACACCTATAATTCAAATAAGTGCCATGCAATGTACTGAATGAGGATGAGGAAAACAGAAAAACGGATAATGCAAATTTACATAAAAATACAAATATATACCATGCAACCATTAAAGGGTCATAAGAAAAAGTTCTAATACCCATAAAATATTCATCAGGAGTATTTTTATTTAAAAGATACTATAAGTTTAACACTGACACAAATTTAATATTATCACTTTTCAACACCCTCTGCAGAGAAGTAATTCACAAGGGAAACAAAGTTTACCATGTATTTGAGTAATCCTATTTCAGGATGAAGCAGAGGCAGCTCAGGGAACCATTTCTGTGCCAAACTAGTTAGCATCTCCTAAAGTTAAAAAAAAAAAAAAGTTTTTAACTGTAGATTAATATATATTCAATTTTAACATGTTGCTCTTCAGGAAAATATATCAGCATCTACCTTATAACATATCCAGTAAGATACATAATCACTGATTTTGCCTTCTACTTCAAGAAGTAACAAGTGAAAACCAAGACTCACCTTGCATCTGCTAAAGCAAATTAAACATGGCCTGAGAAGGACTCCGTACTTCTATATTTGAGTCTTTGTGGATGAACTGCAACCTAGCTTAACAGGCAGACAAGATTGAAAATGTAACTTAGCAGTGTGGATCTATAACAATAGCTGAGTCTTGGCCAATCCCAGGGGCCATACTTCAACCACTTACAGACTGCTAAGTGTTCAAACTGTGTTCAAATAAGGCAAACGCCAATCTGTAACCAATATAGCTGTTTCTGTACCTCGCTGCCAATTTCTGAAAGCCACTTTCCTTTTTTCGTCTATTAATTTGTTCTGACCACAAAGCATCCCCAGAGTCTCTCCGAATATGCTGTGATTCAGCTGCCCAATTTGCGAACTGTTCATTGCTCCTTTAAATTTAAGTTGGCTGAAGTTGGTTGTTTTTTTTTTTAACCCATCTAAACTACCATCTTACTAAATGAAGAAAAATTTAATTACCAATTTTAAGCTTTGGATACATACATAAGCACAAATCTTGCAAGGTCAAAGTCCTCACCCACTTCCAAACTAAAATGAAAATGTCTGATAATATTTCAATTTGAGGCATAAAACTGTCATTATTTCTCAAAATATTAAGAACACAGTGACATTTTAAAATAACAGCTGTTTCGTTAAGAAAAATTTTTAAAGCCTGAGAGAAAAAACACATAGTTCTACATAAGTAACTTTGAAATAAATGTGAAAATTGAGTATCCTCACGAAAGAAAAGCCACTTATCACATATTTATTAAGCAAAACTTCTGAACACTTGTCGAATCATTGGAAGATCACTATTTTAACCCAAGGTCCATAAGGTATTTACATATACTCAGATGAATTTGCTAAAGAAAGCATGACACTTAAAATACCTACTGTTTTCACAGTATTAATATTATTATTTTCTTTCCTTTTCTTTTTTTTTTTTTTTTGAGACAGGGTCTTGCTCTGTTGCTCAGGCTGGAATGCAGTGTCATGATCATGCTCAGTGCAGCCTCAACCTCCTGGGTTCAAGCAATCCTCCTGCCTCAGCCTCCAAAGTAGCTGAGACTACAGGTACATGACACCATGACCAGCTAATTGTTGTATTTTTTGTAGAGATGGGGTCTCACCATGTGCCCAAGCTGGTCTCAAACTCCGAGGCTCAAGTGATCTGCCCGCCTCGGCCTCCCAAAGTGCTGGGACTACAGGTGTGAGCCACCATGCCCGGTCAGTATTTTTACTTTCAAAGCACTGTTTCTTAACTAACTTCTTCCTGGTAACATCTCCCAGACATAAAATACAATATTCTTCCATTTTAAAGAAAAAATACAATGACTTGTTTTCCCAAGCTCACAAAAATCAGTGGTAAAAATAGAGACTTAAAAGATGTAACTTCTCCTGCCCCCAAAACCAGGTAGTCTTATTTTGTTACATTCTTCAACTAAATTATGCTGCTCCATTAATGTTTTCTTTGCAACATTATGGGAAAATGATGTTGATATAAATTTTATGTAAGGAAAAGGTCTTTAGGTTTTATGTTAAACAGAAAAAAGGCAATATGCAAAAGTGTGTCTGTGCTATAATCTCAATTCTAAAAACAAACAAAAAAAGACTAAAAGAAAGTCAAAAGTTAACAGTGATTACTACTATTATCACTGAGTGGAAATATTACAAGTGATGTTTTTCCTTCTTTACAATTTTCAGTTATTTCCACACGGGTACAATGGTCTGAATATTTTGTCATGTGAAATTTATTTCTAAATTTACAAAAATCTTACCAGGTCAATATATATATAAACTTTCTATATAATACCTCTAGCCTTGTGATTACAGTCCACTTCATAAAATGGCTATTTAAATTCAATTTCTAGAGTAAAACCTAATGTAAAACTTCAAAGAACCAAATACTTACATATTCCTCTCTCTCATGATAAATTTCTTGAAAGACATTATTGCGCAGCTGAGTTATTTCTTCTTTTATTTTCTCAATTTGAGAGCCATCAGGATCATCTGACTTGAATCAGAAAGAAAAAGTGTTTTTTATTAACATAAAGAAAACAAGTCTTCCTTTAAGAATTCAAGTTCTATAGTAAATTACTCTGTGTGGTTTCCTTTAAGAATTCAAGTTCTATAGTAAATTACTCTGTGTGGTTTCTATGTATCCTTCAGTACCTAGCATATAAAAGACCCTTCTAATACTTGCTGAATTAACTTAGGTCAATTTATTCTAACAATTGACTTTTCTGAAACCTAGAAAAAGGAATTATAAAAAGTAAAGACATAAAATCAATTACATAGATTTTTCTTGTCTCTTCATCTGCTGTAGATTTTCTCTAAGATAAAGATGGCCAACTGTCATTCGAACAAAAGAAATGTTAATAATAGCAACCAGAATACACCTGAATTCCCTAGAATTGTCTTCTACACGATATTTGGTTAAAAACAAAACAAAAGGATGAGTTAATGTGTGAACTGTCTCCAATGATAATACATAAGCCACCTTAAAAAGTATGTATGCGTTTGTGAAAGGAAAATAAATCTTGGGAACTTTAAATCACTAAGCCAAAGGAAAAAGTCAAGCTGGGAACTGTGTCAGGCAAACCAGCTTCTCATTTTATTCCTAAATAAGATAGCTGCAACCATAAAAACCCTGCATACCTCTCTCACAATTTTCTCAGTAGGAAATTCCTTATGGGTCCCAGGATCTTCACCCTAAAACAGTTCTGTTGAATTTTACCCTGACAATGTAAATTGGTGGCTTATTTTCTCAGGTGCAGGACAAAGGACAGAACTCTAAGTCATCATCCCTTTGCTCAACTGAGACAAATGCATATCTGATTCCTTCCTCTGATTTGTAAAAATGCAGATTCACTGAGCTAGTGACTATGCCTCTATCACTCTCTCAAATGTAAATAGTGTATTTGCTGAAAGGTGATCAAAGATTAAAGAATTCAAACCATCTGTCTCTTATCTACTCACATCTTTTTAAAATTTCTTCCTCTTTCCCCAGTATCCATCCTTTCCCTTTTAAATATTTAAGCCCTCAAAATCATCTCTGAGAAAGGCACAGACCTGCCTCGCAGGCATGCATCCTTAACTTTGGCAAAATAAACTTTCTAAATTGATTGATACCTGCCTCAGATAGTTTGGTTTACACTTTAAAAGTCAGATTTCAAGGATCCAGATACTAAGATAGCCAAATAGTAACAGCTCCGGTCTGCAGCTCCCAGCGAGATCAACGGACAAGGCGAGTGATTTCTGCATTTTGAACTGAGGTACCCGGCTCATCTCACTGGGACTAGTTAGACAGTGGGTGCAGCCCACAGAGGGCAAGCAAAAGCAGGGTGGGGCGTCACCTCACCCAGGAAGTGCAAGGGGCTGGGGAACTCCCTCTCCTAGCCAAGGGAAGCCGTGAGGGACTGTGCCATGAGGAACAGTTCATTCTGGCCCAGATACTATGCTTTTCCAACAGTCTTCACAACCCACAGAGCAGGAGATTCCCTCAGGTGCATACACCACCAGGGCCCTGGGTTTCAAGCACAAAACTGGGAAGACATTTGGGCAGACACCGAGCTAGCTGCGGGAATATTTATTCATACCCGCCTTGCGCCTGGAATGCCAGCAAGACAGAACCGTTGACTCCCCTGAAAAGAGGGTTGAAGCCAGGGAACCAAGTGGTCCTGCTCAGCAGATCCCACCCCCATGGAGCCCGGCAAGCTAAGATCCACTAGCTTGAAATTCTCACTGCCAGCATGGCAGTCTGAAGTCCACCTGAGTCGCTCCAGCTTGGTTGGGGGAGGGGCCTCTGTCATTACTGAGGCCTGAGGAGGCAGTTTTCCCCTCACAGTGTAAACAAAGCCACCAGGAAGTTCAGACTCCACGGAGCCCACCGCAGCCCAGCAAAGCCTCTGTAGCCAGACTGCCTCTCTAGATTCCTCCTTTCTGGGCAGGACATCTCTGAAAGAAAGATAGAAGCCCCAGTCAGGGGCTTATAGATAAAACTCCCATCCTCCTGGGACAGAGCACCTGGGGGAAGGGGCGGCTGTGGGCATAGCTTCAGCAGACTTTAATGTTCCTGCCTTCCAGCTCTGAAGAGAGCAGCGGATCTCCCAGCACAGTGCTCGAGGTCTGCTAAGGGACAGACTGCCTCCTCAAGTGGGTCCCGGACCCCCATCCTCCTGACTGGAAGACACCTCCCAGCAGGGGACGACAGACACCTCATACAGGAGAGCTCTGGCTAGCATCTGGCAGGTGCCCCTCTGGGATGAAGCTTCCAGAGGAAGGAACATGTAGCAATCTTTGCTGTTCTGCAGTCTCCACTGGTGATACCCAGGCAAACAGGGTCTGGAGTGGACTTCCAGCAGACTCCAGCAAACCTGCAGCAGAGGGGCCTGACTGTTAGAAGGAAAACTAACAAACAGAAAGGAATAGCATCAGCATAAACAAAAAGGACGTCCACACACAAAAAAAACACATCCAAAGGTCACCAACATCAAAGACCAAAGGTAGATAAATCCAAAAAGATGAGAAAAAACCAGCACAAAAAGGGTGAAAATTTCAAAAACCAGAACATCTTTTCTCCTCCAAAGGATCACAACTCCTCGCCAGCAAGGGAACAAAACTGGATGGAGAATGAGTTTGATGAATTGACAGAAGTAGGCTTCAGAAGGTGGGTAATAACAAACTCCTCCGAGCTAAAGGAGCATGTTCTAACCCAATGCAAGGAAGCTAAGAACCTTGAAAAAAGGTTAGACGAATTGCTAACTAGAATAACCAGTTTAGAGAAGAACATAAATGACCTCATGGAGCTGAAAAACACAGTATGAGAACTTCATGAAGCATACACAAGTATCAATAGCCAAATCAATCAAGCAGAAGAAAGGATATCAGAGATTGAAGAACAACTTAATGAAATAAAGCATGAAGACAAGATTAAAGAAAAAAAATGAAAAGGAACAAAGCCTTGAAGAAATATGTGACTATGTGAAAAGACCAAACCTACGTTTGACTGGTGTACCTGAAAGTGACAGGGAAAAGGGAACCAAGTTGGAAAACACACTTAAGCATATTATCCAGGAGAACTTCCCCAACCTAGCAGGACAGGCCAACATTCAAATTCAGGAAATACAGAGAACACCAAAAACCTACTCCTCAAAAACAGCAACCCCAAGACACATAATTGTCAGATTCACCAAGATTAAAATGAAGGAAAAAATGTTAAGGGCAGCCAGAGAGAAAGGTTGGGTTACTCACAAAGAGAAGCCCATCAAACTAACAGCAATTTCTCTGCAGAAACCGTAAAATGCCAGAAGAGAATGGGGGCCAATATTCAACATTCTTAAAGAATAGAATTTTCAAACCAGAATTTCAAATCCAGCCAAACTAAGCTTCACAAGCAAAGGAGAAATAAAATCCTTTACACACAAGCAAATGCTGAGAGATTTTGTCACAATCAGACCTGCCTTACAAGAGCTCCTAAAGGAAGCACTAAATATGGAAAGGAACAACTGGTTCCAGCCAATGCAAAAACATACCAAATTGTAAAGACCATCGACACTATGAAGAAACTACATCAACTAATGGGCAAAATAACCAGTTAGTATCATAATGACAGGATCAAATTCACAATAACAATATTGACCTGAAATGTAAACAGGTGAAATGCCCCAATTAAAAGACAAGGACTGGCAAACTGGATAAAGAGTCAAGACCCATTGGTGTGCTGTATTCAGGAGACCCATCTCATGTGCAAAGACACACCATACGCTCAAAATAAAGGGATGGAGGAAGATTTACCAAGCAAATGGAAAGCAAAAAAAAGCAGGGGTTGCAATCCTGGTATCTGATAAAATAGACTTTAAACCAACAAAGATCAAAAAAAATGAAAATAAAGAAGGGCATTACATAATGGTAAAGGGATCAGTGCAACAACAAGAGTTAATTATCTTAAATATATATGCACCCAATACAGGAGCACCAAGATTCATAAAGCAAGTTCTTAGAGACCTACAAAGAGAATTAGACTCGCACACAATAATAGTGGGAGACTTTAACACCCCACTGTCAATATTAGACTAGACAGATCAATGAGACGGAAAATTAACAAGGATATTCAGAACTTGAACTCAGCTCTGGACCAAGTGGACCTAATAGACACCTACAGAACTCTCCACCCCAAATCAACAGAATATACATTCTTTTCAGCACCAGATCGCACTTATTCTAAAATTGACCACATAGTTGGAAGTAAAACACTTCTCGGCAAATGGAAAAGAACAGAAATCATAACAAACAAGTCTCTCAGACCACAGAGCAATGAAAGTAGAACTTAAGATTGAGAAACTCACTGAAAACCACACAACTACATGGAAACTGAACAACCTGCTCCTGAATGACTACTGGAGAATTAACAAAATTAAGGCAGAAATAAATAAGTTCTTTGAAACCAATGACAACAAAGACACAATGTACCAGAATCTCTGGGACACAGCTAAAGCAGTGTTTAGAGGAAAATTTATAGCACTAAATGCCCACAGGAGAAAGCAAGAAAGATCTAAAATCAACACCCTAACATCACAATTAGAAGAGCTACAGAAGTAAGAACAAACGAATTCAAAAGCTAGCAGAAGAAATAACTAAGATCAGGGCAGAACTGGAGGAGATAGAGACATGAAAAACCCTTCAAAAAAAATCAATGAATCCAGGAGTTGGTTTTTTGAAAAGATCAACAAAATAGATAGACCACTAGCCAGACTAATGAAGAAGAATCAAATAGACACAATAAAAAATGATACAGGGGATATCACCACTGATCCCACAGAAATCCAAGCTACCATCACAGAATACAATAAACACCTCTATGCAAATCAACTAGAAAATCTAGAAGAAATGGAAATATTCCTGGACACATACACCCTCCCAAGACTAAACCAGGAAGAAGTCGAATCCCCGAATATACCAACAACAAGTTCTGAAATTGAGGCAGTTATTAATAGCCTACCAACCAAAAAAAGTCCAGGACCAGACAGATACACAGACGAATTCCACCAGAGGTACAAAGAGGCGCCAGTACCATTCTTTCTGAAACAATTCCAAACAATAGAAAAAGAGGGAATCCTCCCTAACTCATTTTATGAGGCCAGCATCATCCTGGTAGGAAAACCTGGCAGACACACAATAAAAAAAAGAAAATTTCAGGCCAATATCCCTGATGAACATCCATGCAAAAATCCTCAATAAAATACTGGCAAACTGAATTCAGCAGCACATCAAAAAGCTTATCCACCAAAATCAAGTCAGCTTCATCCCTGGGATGCAAGGATGGTTCAAAATACACAAATCAGTAAACATAATATATCACATACACAGAACCAATGACAAAAACCACATGACTATCTCAATAGATGCAGAAAAAGCCTTTGATAAAATTTGACACCCCTTCATGCTAAAAATTCTCAATTAACTAGGTATTGATGGAATGCATCTCAAAATATTAAGAGCCATTTATGACAAACCCACAGCCAATATCATACTGAATGGGAAAATCTGGAAGTATCCCTTTGAAAACTGTCACCAAGACAAGGATGCCAACTCTCACCACTCCTATTTAACATAGTATTGGAAGTTCTGGACAGGGCAATCAGGCAAGAGAAAGAAATAAAAGGTATTAACATAAGAAGACAGGAAGTCAAACTGTCTCTGTTTGCAGATGACATGACTGTATATTTAGAAAACCCCATCGTCTCAGCCCAAAATCTCCTTAAGCTGGTAAGTAACTTCAGCAAAGTCTCAGGATACAAAATCAATGTGCAAAAATCACAAGCATTCCTATACACCAATAATAGGCAAACAGAGAGCCAAATCATGAGTGAACTCCCATTCACAATTGCTACAAAGAGAATAAGATACCTAGGAATACAGCTAACAAGGTATGTGAAGGACCTCTTCAAGGAGAACTACACACCACTGCTAAAGGAAATAAGAGAGGACACAAACAAATGGAAAAAAATTCCATGCTCATGGATAGGAAGAATCAACATCATGAAAATGGCCATACTGCCCAAAGTAAATTATTAATTCAGTGCTATCCCCATCAAGCCATCACTGAATTTCTGCACAGAATTTTTTTAAAAACTACTTTAAATTTCATTTGGAACTAAAAAAGAGCCCAGATAGCCAAGACAATCCTAAGCAAAAAGAACAAAGCTGGGAGGCATCATGCTACCTGACTTTAACTATACTACAAGGCTACAGTAACCAAAACAGCATGGTACTGGTGCCAAAACAGATATATAGACCAATGGAACACAAAGAGGCCTCAGAAATAATGTCACACATCTACAACCATCTGATCTTTGACAAACCTGACAGAAGCAAGCAATGGGGAAAGGATTCCCTATTTAATAAATGGTATTGGGAAAACTGGGAAAGCAATGGGAAAAGGATTCCCTACTTAATAAATGGTGTTGGGAAAACTAGCCATATGCAGAAAACTGAAACTGGACCCCTTCCTTACACCTTATACAAAAATTAACTCAAGATTAATTAAAGATGTAAACTTAAGACCTAAAACCATAAAAACCCTAGAAGAAAACCTAGGCAATACCATTCAGGACACAAGCATGGGCAAGGACTTCATGACTAAAACACCAAAAGCAATGGCAACAAAAGCCAAAATTGACAAATGGGATCTAATTAAACTAAAGAGCTTCTGCACAGCAAAAGAAACTATCATCAGAGTGAACAGGCAACCTACAGAATGGGAGAAAATTTTTACAATCTACCCATCTGACAAAGGTCTAATATCCAGAATCAACAAGGAACTTAAAACATATTTACAGGAGAAATGCAAACAACCCCATCAAAAAGTGGGCAAAGGATATGAACAGACACTTCTCAAAAGAAGACATTTATGCGGCCAACAAACGTATAAAAAAAAAGCTCATCATCACCGGTCATTAGAGAAATGCAAATCAAAACCACAATGAGATACCATCTCAGGCCAGTTAGAACGGCGATCATCAAAAAGTCAGGAAACATCCGCTCGAAGATGGCCGAAAAGGAACAGCTCTGGTCTGCAGCTCCCAGTGTGATCGACACAGAAGACAGGTGATTTCTGCATTTCCAACTGAGGTACCTGGTTCATCTCACTGGGACTGGATGGACAGTGGGTGCAGCCCACAGGGGGTGAGCCGAAGCAGGGTGGAGCATCACCTCACCCAGGAAGCACAAGGGGTTGGGGGATTTCCCTTTCCTAGCCAAGGGAAGCTGTGACAGACAGTATCTGAAAAAACGGGACACTCCTGCCCCAATACTGCACTTTTCCAACGGTCTTAGCAAATGGCACACCAAGAGATTGCACCTGGCTCGGCAGGTCCCCCGCCCACGAAGCCCTGCTCACTGCTAGCGCAGCAGTCTGAGATTGACCTGCGTGGCAGCAGTCTGGTAGGGGGAGGGACGTCCACTATTGCAGAGGCTTGAGTAGGTAAACAAAGCAGCCAGGAAGCTCAAACTGGGCAAAGCCCACTGCAGTTCAGCCAGGTCTCTGCCTCTGTAGAGTGCACCTCTAGGGGCAGGGCATAGCTGAACAAAAGGCAGCAGAAACTTCTGCAGACTTAAACGTCCCTGTCTGACAGCTCTGAAGAGATCAGCGGTTCTCCCAGCATGGTGTTTGAGCTTGGAGAATGGACAGTCTGCCTCCTACAGTGGGTCCTTGACCCTGTGTAGCCTAACTGGGAGACATCTCCCAGAAGGGGCCGACTGACACCTCATAAAACCAGGTGCCCTTCTGGGACAAAGCTTCCAGAGGAAGGATCAGGCAGCAATATTTGCTGTTCTATGATATTTGCTGTTCTACAGCCTCCGCTGGTGATACCCAGGCAAACAGGGTCTGGAATGGACCTCCGGCAAACTCCAACAGACCTGCAGCTGAGGGACCTGACTGTTAGAAGGAAAACTAACAAACAGAAAGGAATAGCATCAACATCAACAAAAAGGACATCCACACCAAAACCCCATCTGTAGGTCACCAACATCAAAGACCAAAGGTAGATTAAACCACAAAGATGGGCAGAAACCAGAGCAGAAAAACAGAAAACACTTTTCTTTTTTTTTTTTTTGAGATGGAGTCTCACTCTGTAACCCAAGTTGCAGTGCAGTGGCACGATCTCAACTCACTGCAAGCTCCACCTCCCAGGTTCACACCATTCTCCTGCCTCAGCCTCCCGAGTAGCTGGGACTACAGGTGCCCGCCACCATGCCCGGCTAATTTTTTGTATATTTAGTAGAGACGGGGTTTTACCATATTAGCTAGGATGGTCTCGATCTCCTGACCTTGTGATCTGCCCGCCTCGGCCTCCCAAAGTGCTGGCTTACAGGGGTGAGCCACCGCACCCAGCCAAAAGCTGAAAATTCTAAAAACCAAAGCTCCTCTTCTCGTCCAAAGGATCGCAGCTCCTTGCCAGCAACGGAACAAAGCTGGACAGAGAATGACTTTGACAAGCTGACAGAAGTAGGCTTCAGAAGGTCGGTAATAACAAACTTCTCCGAGCTAAAGGAGGATGTTCAAACCCATCACAAGGAAGCTAAAAACCTTGAAAAAAGATTAGATGAATGGCTAAGTTGAATGAACAGTGAAGAGAAGACCTTAAATGCCCTGATGGAGCTGAAAACCATGACACAAGAACTACGTGACGCATGCAGAAGCTTCAATAGCCAATTCAATCAAGTGGAAGAAAGGGTATCAGTGATTGAAGATCAAATTCATAAAATAAAGTAAGAAGAGAAGTTTAAAGAAAAAAAGAGTAAAAAGAAACGAACAAAGCCTCCAAGAAATATGGGACTATGTGAAAAGACCAAATCTACGGTTTGACTGGTGTACTGGAAAGTGATGAGGAGAATGGAACCAAGTTGCAAAACACTCTTCAGGATATTATCCAGGAGAACTTCCCCAACCTAGCAAGGCAGGCCAACATTCAAATTCAGGAAATACAGAGAACACCACAAAGATACTCCTTGAGAAGAGCAACCCCAAGACATATAATTGTCAGATTCACCAAGGCTGAAATGAAGGGAAAAAATGTCAGGTTACTCAAAAAGGGAAGCCCATCAGACTAACAGCAGATCTCTTGGCAGAAACTCTACAAGCCAGAAGAGAGTGGGAGCCAATATTCAACATTCTTAAAGAAAAGAATTTTCAACCCGGAATTTCATATCCAGCCAAACTAAGCTTCATAAGTGAAGGAGAAATAAAATACTTTACAGACAAGCAAATGCTGAGAGATTTTGTAACCACCAGGCCTGCCTTACAAGAGCTCCTGAAGGAAGCACTAATCATGGAAAGAAACAACCAGTACCAGCCACTGCAAAAATATGCCAAATTGTAAAGACCATCAAGGCTAGGAAGAAACTGCATCAACAAATGGGCAAAATAACCAGTAAAAATCATAATGACAGGATCAAATTCACACATAGTAATATTAACCTTAAATGTAAATGGGGTAAATGCCCCAATTAAAAGACACAGACTGGTAAATTGGATAAAGAGTCAAGACCCATCAGTGTGCTGTATTCAGGAAACCCATCTCACATGCAGAGATGCACATAGGCTCAAAATAAAGGGATGGAGGAAGATTTACCAAGCAAAAGGAAAGCAAAAAAAAGCAGGGGTTGCAGTCCTAATCTCTGATAAAACAGACGTTAAACCAACAAAGATCAAAAGAGACAAAGAAGGCCATTACATACTGGTAAAGGGATCAATTCAACAAGAAGAGCTAACTATCCTAAATATATATGCACCCAATACAGGAGCACCCAGATTCATAAAGCAAGTTCTTAGAGACCTACAAAGAGACTTAGACTCCCACACAATAATAATGGGAGACTTTAACACCCCACTGTCAACATTAGACAGATCAACGAGACAGAAGGTTAACAAGGATATCCAGCACTTGAACTCAGCTCTGCACCAAGAGGACCTAATAGACATCTACAGAACTCTCCACCCCAAATCAAAAGAATATACATTCTTCTCAGCACCACATCACACTTATTCTAAAATTGACCACATAGTTGGAAATAAAACACTCCTCAGCAAATGTAAAAGAACAGAAACTGTGTCTCAGACCACAGTGCCATCAAATTAGAACTGAGGATTAAGAAACTCACTCAAAACCACACAACTACATGGAAACCAAAAAACCTACTCCTGAATGACTACTACATAAATAACAAAATGAAGACACAAATAAAGATGTTCTTTGAAACCAATGAGAACAAAGACACAACGTACCAGAACCTCAGGGACACATTTAAAGCAGTGTGTGGAGGGAAATTTATAGCACTAAATGCCCAAAAGAGAAAGCAGGAAAGATCTAAAATCAACACTCTAACATCACAATTATAAGAAATAGAGAAGCAAGAGCAAACACATTCAAAAGCTAGTAGAAGGCAAGAAATAACTAAGATTAGAGCAGAACTGAAGTACATATAGACACACAAAAAAAACCCTTCAAAAAAATCAATGAATCCAGGAGTTGGTTTTTCGAAAAGATCAACAAAATTGATAGACTGCTAGCAAGATTAATAAAGAAGAAAAGCGAGAAGAATCAAATAGACACAATAAAAAATGATAAAGGGGCTATCATCACCAATGCAACAGAAATACAAACTACCATCAAAGAATACTATAAACACCTCTACGTAAATAAATTAGAAAATCTAGAAATGGGTAAATTCCTGGACACATACATCCTCCCAAGACTAAACCAGGAAGAAGTTGAATCTCTAAATAGACCAATAACAGGCTCTGAAATTGAGGCAATAATTAATAGCCCACCAACCAAAAAAAGTCCAGGACCAGACGGATTCATAGCCAAATTCTACCATAGGTACAAAGAGGAGCTGGTACCATTCCTTCTGAAACTATTCCAATCAATAGAAAAAGAGGGAATCCTCCCTAACTCATTTTATGAGGCCAGCATCATCCTGATACCAAAGCCTGGCAGAGACACAACAAAAAAAGAGAATTTTAGACCAATATCCCTGATGAACATTGATGAAAAAATCCTAAATAAAATACTGGCAAACCGAATCCAGCAGCACGTCAAAAAGCTTATCCACCACGATCAAATTGGTTTCATCCCTGGGGTGCAAGGCTGGTTCAACATATGCAAATCAATAAATGTAATCCAGCATATAAACAGAACCAAAGACAAAAACCACATGATTATCTCAATAGATGCAGAAAAGGCCTTTGACAAAATTCAACAGCCCTTCATGCTAAAAACTCTCAATAAACTAGGTACTGATGGAAGGAATCTCAAAATAATAAGAGCTATTTATGACAAACCCACAGCCAATATCATACTGAATGGGCAAAAACTGGAAGCATTCCCTTTGAAAACTGGCACAAGACAGGGATGCCCTCTCTCACCACTCCTATTCAACACAGTGTTCGAAGTTCTGGCCAGGGGAATCGGGCAAGAGAAAGAAATAAAGGGTATTCAATTAGGAAAAGAGGAAGTCAAATTGTCCCTGTTTGCAGATGACATGATTCTATATTTAGAAAACCCCATCGTCTCAGCCCAAAATCTCCTTAAGCTGATAAGTAACTTCAGCAAAGTCTCAGGATACAAAATCAATGTGCAAAAATCACAAGCATTCCTATACACCAATAACAGAAAAACAGAGAGCCAAATCACGAGTGAACTCCCATTCACAACTGCTACAAAAAGAATAAAATACCTAGGAATCCAGCTTACAAGGGATGTGAAAGTCCTCTTCAAGGAGCACTACACACCACTGCTCAAGGAAATAAAACACGACACAAACAAATGGAAGAGCATTCCATGCTCACAGATAGGAAGAATCAGTATCGTGAAAATGGCCATACTGCCCAAGGTAATTTATAGATTCAATGCCATCCCCATCAAGCTACCAATAACTTTCTTCACAGAACTGGGAAAAAAACACTTTAAAGTTCATATGGAACCAAGAAAGAGCCCACATTGCCAAGACAATCCTAAGCAAAAAGAACAACGTTGGAGGCATCATGATGCTACCTGACTTCGATCTATACTACAAGGCTACAGTAACCAAAACAGCATGGTACTGGTACCAAAAGAGAGATATAGAGCAATGGAACAGAACAGAGGGCCCAGAAATAACACCATACATCTATAACCATCTGATCTTTAACAAACCTGACAAAAACAAGCAATTGGGAAAGGATTTCCTATTTAATAAATGGTGCTGGGAAAACGGGCTAGCCATATGTAGAAAGCTGAAACTGGATCCCTTCCTTACACCTTATACAAAAATTAATTCAAGATGGATTAAAGACTTAAATGTTAGACCTAAAATCATAACAACTCTAGAAGAAAACCTAGTCAATACCATTCAGGACATAGGCATGGGCAAGGACTTCATGACTAAAACACCAAAAGCAATGGCAACAAAAGCCAAAATTAACAAATGGGATCTAATTAAACTAAAGAGCTTCTGCACAACAAAAGAAACTACCATCAGAGTGAACAGGCAACCTACAAAATGGAGAAAATTTTTGCAATCTACCCATCTAACAAAGGTTTAATATCCAGAATCTACCACGACTTAAACAAATTTACAAGAAAAAAACAATCCCATCAAAAAGTGAGCAAAGGATATTAACAGACACTTCTCAAAAGAAGACATTTATGCAGCCAACAGACACATGAAAAAATGCTCATCATCACTGGTCATCAGAGAAATGCAAATCAAAACCACAGTGAAATACGATCTCATACCAGTTAGAATGGCGATCATTACAAAGTCAGGAAACAACAGATGGGGGAGAGGATGTGGAGAAATAGGAACACTTTTACACTGTTGGTGGGACTGTAAACTAGTTCAACCATTGTGGAAGACAGTGTGGCAATTCCTCAAGGATCTAGAACTAGAAATACCATTTGACCCAGCCATCCCATTACTGGGTATATACCCAAAGGATTATAAATCATGCTACTATAAAGACACATGCACACGTATGTTTATTGTGGCACTATTCACAATAGCAAAGACTTGGAACAAACCCAATTGCCCATCAATAATAGACTGGATGAAGAATATGTGGCACATATACACCATGGAATACTATGCAGCCATAAAAAAGGATGAGTTCACGTCCTTTGCGGGGACATGGATGCAACTGGAAACCATCATTCTCAGCAAACTATCACAAGGACAGAAAACCAAACACCACATGTTCTCACTCATAGGTGGGAAGTGAACAATAGGAACACTTGGACGCAGGAAGGGGACCATCACACCCCAGGGTCTGTTGTGGGGTGAGGGGACAGGGAGAGGGACAGCATTAGGAGAAATACCTAATGTAAATGACTAGTTAATGGGTGCAGCAAACCAACATGGCACATGTATACCTATGTAACAAACCTGCACGTTGTGCACATGTACCGTAGAACTTAAAGTATAATAATGAAAAAAAAAAACAACATAGGCAACATGCAAATACACACACACACACACAAAAGTTAGGAAACAACAGATGCTGGAGAGGATGTGGAGAAATAGGAATACTTTTACACTGTTGGTGGGAGTGTAAATTAGTTCAACCATTGTGGAAGACAGTGTGGCAATTCCTGAAGGATCTAGAACCAGAAATACCATTTGACCCAGCAATACCATTACTGGGTATATACCCAAAGGATTATAAATCATTCTACTATAAAGACACATGCACACATAGGTTTATTACAGTACTATTAACAATAGCAAAGACTTGGAACCAACCCAAATGCTCATCAACGATTGAGTGGATAAACAAAATGTGGCACATGTACACCATGGAATATTATGCAGCTATAAAAAAGGATGAGTTCATGTCCTTTGCAGGGACAAGGATGAAGCTGGAAACCATCAGTCTCAGCAAACTAACACAGGAACAGAAAACCAACCACCGCATGTTCTCACTCATAAGGTGAGGTGAACAATGAGAAAACATGGATGGACACAGGGAGGGGAACATCACACACCGGGCCTGTCAGGGGGTAGGGGTCTAGGGGAGGGATAGCATTAGGAGAAATACCTAATGTAGGTGATGGGTTGATGGGTGCAGCAAACCACCATGGCACGTGTATACCTATGTAACAAACCTGCACATTCTGCACATGTATCCCAGAACTTAAAGTATAACAAAAGTCAGATTTCTCCAAAAGTTGAAAAATCAGACTAAAAAAATCAACTTCCCCAAAGCCCAGAATAGAAAAAAACTAGAAAGTTCTTCAACTATGATATTAGTTCTAGAATAGTCCTCTGCTCCACCCCCAATTCGGTGCTCAGAAGCAGAAGACAGATAATTCAAATTGGATTAAGGCATAATACAGATCCTTGTACATAAATCAAATCCTCAAAGGAACACAAAGTTTACTATCTTATTCACAAAGTTTCAAGCCTAAAGGAAGAAGTTAGTCCAGATTACGGCATCCTAATCCTCTCCAGTTCTATTATCATATAAAAGCAACTTAAAATACTTGCAAGAAATATTACATCTATCCATAAAAACGGAGTTAACAAAAGATACCATGATCTTAAAAATACTTTATGACAAAACGCTACCTTCAAGGGGGTACCCTGTCACCTGCATGTAGCAAGTTGGTATTACAATAAACATTCTAACAGTCCAAACCAAAAGAGCTTTTAAAATTATTCTAAAATGTTCATGTTACTAAGAACCAAGGCAGCCTAGGAAAATGTTTTTAAAGAATATTTAATGATATAGGAAAATTTTTACACTATTACTGTAATCTCAATTTTATTTATATACACAGAAAACAAGATAAAGTATATAAAACAAAATGTGAATATAATGGCTCTCTTATTGTAAAGAGTGTATTTATGCATTATTTTTATGAAGCAGAGATCAAGTAAAATGAGATGCACATAAAGATCAGTAAGAAACAACTGTTTCCTTACCTCTTCCAAATTATTTTTTTCAACCAATTTCCATCTGAGTCGAGCTTTTAAGCTTTTCAATGTCTTCTTAATGGATAGCAAGTGATCCACACTGGGACTCTTATTTAAATATTCAATAAGCTGCTTTTTAAACTAAGTAAACAAAAGTTATGTATTTTCAAACACATAAGAAAAATATTTATTGAACAGTGATCATTTATTATTTCTCTGTTAAGATTCACCTAGCATGTACTGAGTTCAGATTGAGATACTTAGAAAATCTATAATTTTCAACAAGACAATTCAATAGATTTCCTTTTTATCCATGTTTCTATTTAGAAGAATATCAGTTCCAGCACTCAAAGTAGCAAAGACAAAGTAATATTTCAAACTGAGACATACAATAAAACACACATTGTTAGTATGGATGAAAAAGGAATTTCTAGTGAGCATGTAAACTGAAATCATCTTTCCCAAAAGTGGTTTGAAAATATGTATCAAGTTTTAATAATGTCCATTCCTTTTAACTCAGTAATTATGGAATTTAGAAATCTGAGAAATAAAAACAAAAAATTATGCACGAACATATGTACAGTGTTATTTATGGTAGGAAAAATTGGAAGTAATCTTAATGTCCAACACACATGAAAGGTTAATGTTGTACATCTACATAGGGATGAGGATTTAGTCACTCAAGATGACAGTATAGAAAAATCATATAGAAAAATGTTCATAATATACCATTAAAGGAAGAAAGTATGTTTGAAGTAACTTAAAAAACAATGCAATGCATATATATATGCTCACAAACATACAGATGCACATCCAGTGAGTAAATACTCTAAAACTATCTCTTAGGCTAAGGGAATTACAAGCAATGTTTTATTTCTTATCTTTCTGTATATAGCAAATTATCTACAGTAGACTTATACAGGCAAAAAGAAAATGATGTTAAAGATTATGGTTCTCATGGACATAAGAAAATAAAATTTTTAAAACAATAAAAAATTTGATATATTTATATCATTAAAAATCACCATTTCCAGTTGATAGTGAATTCTAATAATAATAGATAATTTACTGACACTGAGTATTAAACAACGAGAAAAATTTAAGTACTGAAAAATTCAAAGCATCAATTTATAAGATCAATAAGAGAAAGCACAATCAAACCTCAATACTGTCCTTGTACTTAGCTTGTACTGTGGCAATGAGCCTTTCCTCTGAACGAATCTTTTGC
Organism: Pongo abelii; assembly: GCF_028885655.2. NCBI lineage: Eukaryota > Metazoa > Chordata > Mammalia > Primates > Hominidae > Pongo > Pongo abelii. The sequence goes on from NC_071991.2 coordinate 61,422,422, forward strand.
AGTACTTGACTATATGTATTTAAAATTATCTCCTTGTCTGCATCACCTTGATCCTAAATGAAATCACACACACAGAATTATACACAAAGGAATATCCAAAACAGCTAAGGCCTCCAATAACAATAGATAAACTTCAAAATTATGCCTTTAACAGATTTCTGCAGTGATTTCAAAACAGTTCTTAAACACAAATGTTTTCCTACAGAGAAGACAGATAGATATCAAAGATGTTCATATGGCGGCCAGGCAACATAGTGAGACCAGTCCCTAAAAAAAAATTTTTAATTAGCTGAGCACAGTGGTATACACCTGTAGTCCTAGCTACAAGGGAGGCTGAGGCAGGGAGATTGAGGAATTCAAGGCTGCAGTGAGCTAGGATCACATCAATGCACTCCAGCCTGGGGGACAGAGCAAGACACTGTCTCTCTAAAAAAAGCAAAGCCATTGATATGGGAAACTTTACCCGTATTACACCATTATTCCCAAAGCTGTGTGGAGTAAGAGCATTAATGGAAATCAGGGATACTAATATGCTAAATATAAGAACTGTAAACAATATATAGACCTTCAACACTTTACTTTTAAAAATCACCTGTTAACAACTACTTCTAAAATCAAGTCTGACAAAACTATCTATATCAGGACTATTTAACAATATAAAACTTCTTAATGTATTTTTAATGCCAATATGAGTAAAATTATAAAAAGTAAAAAAAAGAAAAAACAAGTAAAATGAGAAGCCTAACCACTGAAACATTGGAAAGCAGCCTGAATAACTGGGAAGAGTCCCAATGAGCAGTAATTAAAATTACAAAACACCCTTTGGAGTAACTACACTAATTTTTACCTTGACACAGTAACAAAGAATATACACAATGGAGAAAGAAAGATGACCAATCCATCTTGTGTGTCAACTTTCAGAGCTCTCTCAGATTTTAAGTTTTCACAAACTTTAAGGAGTCTCTTCTTATAGTCATTTGGTATGACACATTCAAGAATCAAAAAATATAGACAAGACTGTCCACTCAAATTAAGAGCAGTTTTCTTAGAATTAAACAAATTTTTTACGTGAAATGTCCTATTAAAACAAAAATGTCACCTAAGAATAAGACTTTGCATTGTGTTTGGATTAGAACTAGACGTTGTTACTCTTTCAAACAAGCCTATCAGAAGAAAGCTAAGATCAGTCTTAATACTTTCTAACTAGCAAGAAAAACTCTATTATTGGTTAATACCTTCTAACCATGAAAGGAAACCACACTGCTTCAAAGGAGGCAATAATAAAGAATATTGATACTCACAACCAGAGCTATCTCCAGCTCTTTGCACACACTTGACTCAGTCTTCTCTAGGATTTCATCAATATTATCCATTGCGTCTTCTGAAATCAGTGATTCTTCCATAGATAGGTCAAAAACCTCATTTGCAAAAACACATGAAATATCTCATTTAATTCAATCAGCATTCATTGTGCCTTAATACCTGAAGCAGAGTATTAAGCTACACCCTGGGCAATGTAAAAGAACTAGGAATGCAGGAAAAAAAAGTGCCTACCCTCATAAAATTTATGCACTGAAAGGAAAAGGTACATACACATAGCATACTGTAAGAAAATAAATGGTTAAAAGAGGAAAGAGGACAATCCTTAGGAAAAGTTGAGAAAAAGAAGGAACAAGACCGATATGATTTTTTTGAGACTAATGAAAGGAGCAATCTGACTAAAAGCTAATAAAGAACCTTGACTGGCAAGGTGGCAAGTTTAAATCTGATACATAGTAGGTAGACGATGTCAGCTCTTGAACAAAGCACGTGATTTTTAAAATATATATTCCCTGGTTTATGCTACAAACACAACTGGGCAGGAGCTTTTATTACCTTTAAGGTTCTTTGGAACCATGCTACAAGACGCTGCAAAGAAGCATCTGTTTCACTTCTAACATTGGTGAACTCCTCTCTTTTATCACACTTCCAGTCATAAAATTTTTTAAGTATTTCATCAGAATTTGCTCCTTCTTTGGCTTGTCCATACACTGCTTCTAAAGAGACTGACAAATCCTGCAGAGAGATATACTTCTGTTCATTAAAGTTTATTAACTAATTCAGGATTCAAGCACTGTGTTAGGATCTAAGGGGTAAAAAAGCAGTATGCTGAATCCCCATTCTTGAGAATTTCATAAATACAACTTAGAATCATCAGATAGAGATGAAAACACAAAACTACCTAGAAGGTGGTTTATTTGGACCATAACAGTAAAGTTTATTAAGTGAATTAGTTACAAATAGAAAGCTTTATATCCTTATGGTTTTTAATTAAGTAGACATTACCCTGTTTTCCCTAACTTTTTGTATAAATTTATTAAGTACAAGAGTAATTTTGCTACATGGATATATTGCGCAGTGGTAAAGTCTGGGCTTTAGCGTATCTATCATCCAAATGTACACTGAACCCATTAAGTAATTTCTCAACATCCACCACCCTCCACCCCTAATCACCTTTCTGAGTCTCCTTTGTCTATCATAAGAATCACTACTGTTTGTCCTGGCATGAAAGTTTCTAAGACCGATTGCCAAATAAAAATAAACTACACACCAAAATAGACAAATAATTCTAATTAAGTAAAGACATTAAACATATATATGGACAATCATGCATCACTTAACAACACGGATATCTTCTAAGAAATGCATCGTGAGGCAATTTCATCATTATGCAAACATCATGGAGTGTACTGATGCAAACCTAGATGGTATAAATTTACTACACAACCAAACTACATGCTATAGCCTACTGCTCCTAGATATAGCATGTTACTGTACTGAATAATGTAAGCAATTGTAACAATGATTGCCTATGTAAACAAAGAAAAGGTACAGTTAAGTAATATAATTTTATGGCACCACCACCATACATGCAGTCCATCATTGACCAAACCATGCAGCCCTTGACTGTACTTAAAGGCATTTTTTTAATGAATTGGCCTGGCTGGGTTTGTCGGGGCAGGTGCACAAAAAAAAAAAAAAACAGTAATAATAAAATTTTTTAATGTAATAAAGAATTGGAAAAGACAAGATAGGCACAGTCTGCTAGCTCTCTCCAGAAATAAAAACTCTAGAAATTTTACAGAGATAAGAAAAAAGCTTAAGAGATCTCAGAAGTTTTTAATCACAAAACTCTGAGAAATCTTAGGCAGAGGATGGTTGGTGTTTAGCACTGAATTAACAAAGTCCCTACAAGTGAAAGAAGGACTGTGTCACAGTATAGAATTACCTGTGGGAAAAGAAAACTTTTTTCATAGGCCCTTCTCTCTCCCTCACATCAGGAAGAAAAACAGCAGCACCATCAAGAGGCAACAGGTTTATGCAAGTACAGCACAAGAACACAGATGAGGCAAAAATTGATAACCAATATAGAAGAGCTGGCCAGCCCCTGACCATTCTCTTTCCTTCACTTCTCCGCTGAATATCTGGCAGCATTTACATCTAAGGGTGGTAGTGTCTGGAAAGGAGCAGTAGCTGAGGCAGAGGGAATAGAGGTTTGCTGAGGAGTAAGACAGACCACCCAGGAGAGAAGCAAAGAGGGAGTAGATAATCCCTGATTGCAACATCAGAAGCTCTGGACCCTTAAAAACAACTCCATTCTATTCCCTAAACCTATCCAAAGTCTTAAAAGTTGTGGTCCAGATTTTCACTCTTCCCTAGGCCCTTCATATAACTACACAAGAGCAAAGAACTAAGGTAGCTTATAGTTCCAAGGGAATATGAGATCTTGAGGAGAGATAAGAAGAGGATAAAATGGTGTGAACAGCACAAGCACTCTGAAAGAAGTATAAAAAACTAAGCCACTTTATAAAAAGGAAGCAAAATCAGTGTCAATGGCCCAGATAACAGTAAGAACTCAAAAATAAGCACAATAAATATTCTCAATAAAAGAAAGAATATTGGAAACACAAAGCCAAGTACTTATAAAAAATAACCAACTGAAGATATTAAATATAAAAGAAAGAATCTTTGACATACAAAACACAATGGATTGGCTAAATGGCAGAAGGGACACAGCTAGAGGATTAATTTATTAACTACACGGTTAAGCCAAGGATCCCACCAAAAAGACACCAACAAGATAAAAAGATTTTATTTATTTATTTAGTTTAACCCACCTCCTACATAAGATAAAAAGATTTTAAACAATAGATTAGCCATTAAAATATGTAGATAACAGAAATAGAAGTTTAAATATCTATCTAACAGAAGTCTCAGAATAAGAGAAAAATTTAATGGGGGAGGGAAGTATCTCAAGAAATAATTATCAAGTATTACCTACAATTAAAGAAATATATAAAACCTCAGACTGAACTGGCTCAGATTCAGTCAAAACATAAACATGTTCTGATGCAACTTAAGAACAAAGTCAAGAGAAAATTTTAAAACTTCCAGAGGGAAAAAAGATCACAGAAGAACAAAGATTAGACTGATATCAACAATTATGGAAATAAGGCTGGGCACTTTGGCTCACGCCTGTAATCCCAGCACTTTGGGAGGCCAAGGCAGGTGGATCACTCGAGGTCAGAAGTTCGAGACCAGCCCGGCCAACATGCTGAAACCCCATCTCTACTAAAATTAGCCGGGCACAGTGGTGCATGCCTGTAGTCCCAGCTACTCGGGAGGTTGAGGCATGAGAATTGCTTGAACCCAGGAGCCAGAGGTTGCAGTGGGCTGAGATGGCACCACTGCACTCCCGCCTGGGTGAAAGAGCAAGACTCTCTCTCAAATAAAGAAAGAAATAAAATTATAGAAAGATACAATAGATTATTATTGTCAAAGGTGTAAAGGAAACATGGCCTTTGAACTTGCTATTTTATAGTCAGCTAAACGACTATTTGTATTTGAGATTGAAATGAGATATCCTAAAATATCAAATAACTCGCAAAATCAAATACACAAAGATTTCTTTGAAAGCACTCTTAGAGAAAATATTCCAATATACAGAAAGAGCCAAGAGATAATGACTTACGAAATAAGAATGGAAAAATAACTCTAAAGTCTATTTAACTGAGCTATCACACACAATATCTATAATAACCTGTGACTAAAATCCTAGACAATTGTGGTTGGTTCACTGGTTGGTTTGGGGAAGGAGGTGGAGAAAGAGAGGAAAGACACCAAAGGCAGATAAGAATGTTCTAAAGTATTAGAAGAGTGGCCGGGCACAGTGGCTCACGCCTGTAATCCCAACACTTTGGGAGGCTAAGGCAGGTGGATGACTTGAGGCCAGGAGTTCAAGACTAGCCTGGCCAACATGATGAAACCCCATCTCTATTAAAAACACAAAAATTAGCCAGGCCTGCCTGTAATCCTAGCCACTCATGAGGCTGAGGAAGGAGAATCACTTGAACCCAGGAGGCAGAAGTTGCAGTGAGCCAAGACTGTGCCACTGTACTCCAGCCTGGGCAACAGAGTGAGACTCCATCTCAAAAAAAAAAAAAAAAAAAGTATTAGAGGTGTAAGTTAGAAAAGGAGAGAAAAAGAAACCATGATAAACAGAAACAAGTTTTAATAAAACAGTAATTATAAATATGTAAATTGTTACCAACAAAAAAGATATACGTTGGGTGCTTTCAAAAATTAAATCCATTAGTGTGTTATCAAGAGGGCATTTCAAAACGTGAATACAAAAGGTTAAAAATAAAGGGAGAAGCCAGGTGCGGTGGCTCACACCTGTAATTCTAGCACTTTGGAGGCCAAGGTGGGTAGACTGCCTGAGCTCAGGAGTTCGAGCCCACCCTGGGCAACATCGTGAAACCCATCTCTACTAAAATACAAAAAATTAGACAGGCATGGTGGTGTGTGCCTGTAATCCCAGCTACTCGGGAGGCTGAGGCAGGAGAATCACTTGAACCCGGGAGGCAGAGGTTGCAGTGAGCTGAGATCGGCCACTGCACTCCAGCCTAGGCGACAGAACGAGACTCCATCTCAAGAAAAATAAAAATAAATAAAATAAAAATAGAAAAAAAGAAAAGATGTTACAGTGTTAACCAAAAAGAAAGGTGGGATAGGAACTTAAAAGGCAAACAAAAAAAATTTTTATTTTATTTTTTAAAATCTAAGTGAAAAAATAAGATTACATAGTAGTTAAAAAGAAAACATTTTTATTATTTTTGACTTTTAGTTTAGGTTTGGAGGTACATGTGAAGGTCTGTTACATAGGTAAACATGTGTCATGGGGGGGATACACATTTTTAAATACATTACAATCATGAATACCTTAACACCCAACAATGTGGCACTGAAATACTTTGAACAAGAACCAAAAGAACAATAGGGACAAATAGGGACAAACCTATCTATTTCAGATATATGTAACAAAAATATCTCAAAGACTGATATACTGAACCAACCAAAACCTAAGCAAGTTTTAGATATATCTAAAACTGTACACCAAGAAAACCGAGAATACAATTTCTTTTTGAACTTAAGACCAGTCACAAAAAATCAACCATGTATTGTACGCCACAAAAGAAGTCTAAATAAAATGCTGAGGAAATCAGAAATCAAGAACTTTAAAATTTATTTGACCTTCATTACAGAAGTATCTTTCTTGGCTACTTGAAAAATATAAACTATTTCTCAGCAAAATAAAGAGAAGTTTAAAGAATATTTTGGTGACCTGAGGGAATACTAGAAGTGGAGACAAGCCAGATAAGGCAAAAAGTCTTCTAGCATTGAACTTTTAAAAGAAAAGAGGTTTAAAGATGATCTTAATTACAGAACCTTAACCTACATTTACTAACAGTGAGAAGAAATAAACCTTTAAGGGATAAAGTAGAAGTTGCATTGTGGAAAGCTAAATACTTACTATATTACTGCCCTTTTATATGCAAGGCTTACTTCAACATTCTGGAAGAACTTATATTATTTATGCAATTCCATTTAAGAAAATATTTCAAACCAGGGCTCCAATGGTTCTTAAGCCATGTGGAACATCATCAAAACTACATCTTCATCCAGCAGGACAGAAAGAAACAATGCCCAGATGTCCCTGAATATCTTCTTCTCCAAATTTCTAGCAAGCTTATTCCCTGCAGTCCACAACAAGATCGATATTAGCTACTGGTCAGCTTAGTACTAGAGTAACTGACCAAAGCAGTAAAAATTCAAAGATACATAAAAAGTAAAAGGACTAGAAGAGAAAAGATTAAAGAGTTATTGTTTTCAAATGAAAACATATGAAAATGAAATGAAAACATTTCAAATGAAAACATTTCAAATGAAAACATTTGAAAACACAGAAAGCACAGAGTATCAACAGACAAATGAGAACTAAAAGAGAGATCAGCAGAGTTATCAGAGAAACACCAGTACATAAAAATGAACAGTATTCCTCTATTCAATCAAAAATAGGAAATGAAAAGATAATATTCATAAAAGCAATCAAAAGCATAAATAAATAAAAGTTAAATGAAGAAAAAAGCATGAGGACTTATAGAGAAAAATTTTAAACAATATTAAAGGACAAAAAAGATCTGAATAAGTAGAGAGAAACATTATTATTAGATGAAATTAACACTGTCATGTTCATTCACCCCAAATTAAAGTCATTCCTGAGCTGGCAAGACAGAGCTGAAGACAAGATTCCACCATATCATATAGCTATATGTACTACAGTACTCTAGCCTCTGATCACATCAGGGAGAAACTTCCCTGGTCATGGAGCCTAAAAACCCTCTAATTTATGGATCAGAGTTGATCCCTTCTCCCTGTAACATGTGGTCCTACTACATTTTCTGCTAGCATGCAATGGACGATAGGGACCCACATACCTGCTACTGCTCCTGTCTCCATTAATTTCCCCAGTGAATACTGGAGTCCCTAGCCATTTTACCTTGTTTGCAAGATAGATATGCATATAAACATAGCCACAAAATATATTAATATAAACTTTTAATCCCATTAAAAAGAAATCAGAATTCAGGAAACAAGAAAAACTTTTGCAACCATCACAGAACAATCTAAAGTCTTAAGGTAAATGCTAATTTCACTTCTTAAATAAACTTACAAATTTAACGTATATTTAATATATTTTTAATTCCAACCTGCAACGTTTTTAAGCGTTTATTAAGAGATGACTCATCAACTTCCAGAATAAAATCTTCTACTGACATGTACAGCTTCTGCTGCATTTCATTTCTTTGGGCAATCAAAATATTCCCTTCATTCTGGAGGAAGAAAAAAAGAATAACTATCATTAATACATCAGGTCTTTTCTGCATATGACCTGTATGAAAAAAAGTGATCTCCAAAATTAACTTTATATTCTCCAAACGTAATAGCATTTAGGACATTTCTCTCCTTAGATCAACATAATGACAAAAAAACTTCCTTTCTCTTAATTAAAAATAAAACATTTAAGTTCAACAACTCTGATCTGCTAATTTTTATTTTTCCCATTACTTCTGCAACAATGAAATTTTTGTTTTTCTTACAGAAAATTATATAAGTTCCTACTAATTATATATGGCCTCTTTTCTATTCCCATCCCATTCTCAACTCCTTCAGCTACTCATCCTTCAAGATACACTTAAACACCAGGATAAATCCTCCAATTTGTCCAACAGGCTGTGTTTGGAAATACATATGTGAAAGATATCCAAGAACTCTATGCATTTTATTATAGCACTTACCATACTGTATTAAAACTATATATTAATATATCCATCCTGTATCCAAGAAAGAAAGAAAGGATGATGTCTTTTAAAAATTTTTATCTCTATTACCTATAACAGTGTCTGGCACATACACTTAAAAGCCTGAATTTTAGGATATTTTTTCTTGCATAAGCTCAACCAGGCTATTTTAAAACTATAAATAAAAAAGAAAAGACCTCAAGTAAAGCCTATTGTTTTCATCATTAAAAAAAAAAAAAAAACACCTGGGTGCAGTGGCTCACGCCTGTAATCCCAGCACTTTGGGAGGCCGAGGCAGGAGGATCATGAGGTCAGGAGATCGAGACCACGGTGAAACCCCATCGCTACTAAAAATACAAAAAATTAGCTGGGCACAGTGGCAGGCGCCTATAGTCCCAGCTACTCAGGAGGCTGAGGCAGCAGAACAGTGTGAACCCGGAAGGCAGAGCTTGCAGTGAGCCAAGATCACACCACCGCACTCCAGCCTGGGCGACAGAGCAAGACTCCGTCTCAAAAAAAAAAAACACATGTCCACATGGCAATCAAGTTAAAGAACTATGCAAAATACTTGAATAAAAGTTAACAATTCTAAGCCAAAATCAGTACAATAAGGGAAATAATATGATGATTTCATTTGAGTGGCTATTATGATTGTATATTTAGCCAATAATCTACCCTTCCATCTATCAAGTAAACTTTAAGTCCGGAAACGCAGTAGTAGAAAAAAAAAATTCTGCTTTCAAAAAAAGTCACATCTGTACTCATAGGATACTAAGTGCTAAAGCTCCATCCTGAATACTTTCACTATGCTCAAACCACAAAAACAAATAAGGCAGGTTTTTTTTCATCTTTTCATCTTATATGAAAATACATTAAGAAGTATTTTAATATCAATAGTGTGGTTTAAATGGAAAAAGAATAGGCTTTGCTGTCAGACATGTCTGGGTTCAAGTTCCATATTAACATTTAGAACTAGGGTCCGGGCATGGTGGCTAACACTTGCAATCCCAGGACTTTGGGAGGCCGAGGCAGGAGAATTACTTGAGCCAAGGAGTTCAAAACCTGTCTAGACAACATGGTAAAATCCCGTCACTACAAAAAGTACAAAAAAATTAGCCAGGCATGGTTGGTAGTGCACGCCTGTAGTCCTAGCTACTTGGGAAGCTGAAGTGGAGAATCTCTTGTGCCCTGGAGGTTGAGGCTGCAGTGAGCTGGGATCGTGCCACTGCACTCCAGCCTGGATGACAGAGTGAGACCATACCTCAAAAAAAAGAGTAATTTTTTAATTTTAAAAAATTACAACTAGGTAATCTTGAACAATTTCCTTACCCTTGTAAGCCTGTTTCCTCACTTATAAAATGGGAGCAAATACGCCCATTTTAAAAGTTAATGTAAGAAAATGTTTATAAACACACTGCCTGTGTTTCATAGAAATTAAAAAATTATTAATTCTGCTGTCATCTTCTTTCTCCCATAATCAGAAGTGATCAGTTAAAATCTAATATGTAAAATAACCAAAATCAAATCCCTTCTCCAAACTAAACATTCCTGGCATTTTCAAAAGCCTAGTTATCCTGCTCATACTTCTCATTCAGAGCCAGTCAGGCTGCCAACTGATCAACCTAGGTATGATTAGGGAGTAAGATTTACAGGGTACAATCCACAGAGGCAGAAACCACAAATATTTAAGATGGAACAAGTCCAAACACAACAAGTATAGAGCTCACAGGTGCTAGGGAAAGTTATGGTGGTTGTAGGGAATGGTTTACAAGAAAAACAGGAAGTTCTGTTCAGCCCAATACAATAAATTAAAGAAAACTGCAACAGGAAATAAATATACTTGTACCTAAGCTAATAAAGAATTTATGTGAAATATTTCATTTTCATACCCCTACTCACACACACAAACAACTACCTCCCAACAGTAGGTGACTCAGACACTAATTAATAGTAAGGCAGAGTCTTATATGCATAAAACACACCACTCAGACCAGAAAAGATCCACATTAGCATGTATGAAAGCCACTCTGGTTTACAAGCCTAATGTCCCTCAAAAGCCAATATCTCTTATAACAACTCCATAGGTATAGCTTCCAGGGTCTCTCAAGGGGCATGTTTAGTTACAAGAGTCAACATCAAGTATTTGTAGTTTGTAGTTCCTCCCAGTACAGATGCAATTTGACAATCATAAGTTATATTTACCATAAATAATGTTGCCTGGTAACACAGTTGAAATATTTTATCATATTATGAAGGGAACAAAGAGAGGGAGTTAACCAAAGGTAAAGTTTTCATGCAAAAGGGGAAAAGATTTTGTTACCCCTTATCCACAGTCACCAGTTGTCTATTACACCTTTCTTACAAGGCTATAAATGAAGGAAATTATTAATATGAAGATACTATAAAAGTTAAAGATTTTACACCAACTATCATTACAATATCTCCAGTTCCTTTTCTTTCTAGAAAGATAACATTTCCTGAGTTCTAATTTATTACACCGTGATCTGAGAGACTGTTTGTTACGATTTCAGTTATTTTGCATTTGCTGAAGAGTGTTTTACTTCCAATTATGTGGTCAATTTTAGAATAAGTACCACGTGGCACTGAGAGGAATGTATATTCAGTTGATTTGGGGTAGACAGTTCTGCAGACATCTACCAGGTCCACTTGATAGAGAGCTAAGTTCAAGTCCTGAATATCCTTGTTAATTTTCTGTCTCGTTGATCTAATACTGATAGTGGGGTGTTAAAGTCTCCCATTATTATTGTGTGGGAATCTAAGTCTCTTTGTAGGTCTCTAAGAACTTGTTTTATGAATCTGGGTGCTCCGTGGGTGCATACATATTCAGAATAGTCACCTCTTCTTGTTGAACTGTTTCCTTTACCATTATGTAATACCTTTCTTTGTCTTTTTTTATCTTTGTTGATTTAAAGTCTGTTTTGTCAGAGACTAGGACTGCAACCCCTGCTTTCTTTTGCTTTCTATTTGCTTGGTAAATTTCCCTCCACCCCTTTATTTTGAGCCTGTATGTGTTTTTGTGCAGAAGATGGGTCTCCTGAATACAGCACACAGATGAGTCTTGACACCACTTAGCTAATTTGCCAGTCTGTGTCTTTTAATTGGGGCATTTAGCCCATTTACATTTAAGGTTAGTATTGCTCACTCAAAACCACACAATTTCATGTAAATTGAACAACTTGCTCCTGAATGGCTCCAGAGTAAATAATGAAATTAAGGCAGAAATCAAGAAGTGCTTTGAAACCAATGAGAACAAAGAGACAATGTACCAGAATCTCTAGGACACAGATAGTGTTAAGAGAGGAATTTATAGCACTAAATGCCCACATCAGAAAGCCAGAAAGATCTCAAATCAACACCTTAACATCACAATTAAAAGAACTAGAAAGGCAAGAGCAAACGAACCCAAAAGCTAGCAGAAGACAAGAAATAAGATCAGAGAAGAATTGAAGGAGACAGAGACACACACACACACAAAAAAAAACACTCCAAAAAAATCAATGAATCTAGGGTCTGGTTTTTTTAAAAAAAAAAGTAACAAAATAGACCACTAGCTAGACTAATAAAGAAGAAGAAAGAGAAGAATCAAATAGACTCAACAAAAAATGTTAAAGGGGTGTCACCACTGACCCCACAAAAATACCAACTACCATCACAGAATACTATAAACACCTCTACACAAATAAACTAGAAAATCTAGAAGAAATGAATAAACTCTTGGATGCCTACACCCTACCAAGACTAAACCAGGGAGTGTGGGGAAAAGAAAGAGAGATCAGACTGTTACTGTGTCAATGTAGAAAGAAGTAGACGTAAGAGACTCCATTTTGTTCTTTGTTAAGAAAAATTCTTCTGCCTTGAGATGCTGTTAATCTGTAACCCTACCCCCAACCCTGTGCTCCCTAAGACATGTGCTGTGTCCAAGGTTTAATGGATTTAGGGCTATGCAGGATGTGCTTTGTTAAACAAATGCTTGAAGGCAGTATGCTTGTTAAAAATCATCACCACTCCCTAATCTCAAGTACCCACGGACACAAAACACTGCGGAAGGCCGCAGGGACCTCTGCCTAGGAAAGCCAGGTCTTGTCCAAGGTTTCTCCCCATGTGATAGTCTGAAATATGGCCTCGTGGGAAGGCAAAGACCTGACCGTCCCCCAGCCCGACACCCATAAAGGGTCTGTGCTGAGGAGGATTAGTAGAAGAGGAAGGCCTCTTTGCGGTTGAGATAAGAGGAAGGCATCTGTCTCCTGCTCGTCCCTGGGCAACGGAATGTCTCGGTGTAAAACCCGATTGTATGCTCCATCTACTGAGACAGGAGAAAACCACCTTAAGGCTGGAGGTGAGACATGCTGAAGGCAATACTACTCTTTAATGCACCAGATATGTTTATGTATGTGCACATCAAAGCACAGCACATTTTCTAACCTTGTTTATGACACAGAGACATTTGTTCACATGTTTTCCTGCTGACTCTCTCCCCACTATTACCCTATTGTCCTGCCACATCCCCCTCTCCGAGATGGTAGAGATAATGATCAATAAATACTGAGGGAACTCAGAGACCTTTGCCGGCGCGGGTCCTCCATATGCTGAGCGCCGGTCCCCTGGGCCCACTTTTCTTTCTCTATACTTTGTCTCTGTGTCTCTTTCTTTTCTCAAGTCTCTTGTTCCACCTGACGAGAAACGTCCACAGGTGTGCAGGGGCAGGCCACCCCTTCTGGAAGAAGTTGAATCCCTGAATAGACCAATAACAAAAACTCTGAAATTGAGGTAGTAATTAACAGCCTACCGACCAAAAAAAACCCAGGACCAGACAGATTCACAGCTGAATTCTACCAGAAATACAAAGAACAGCTGACACCATTCCTTTTGAAAGTATTCCCAACAATTGAAAAGGACGGACTCCTCCCTAACTCATTTTATGAAGCCAGCATTATCCTGATACCCAAACCGGGAAAAGACACAACAAAAAAAGAAAACTTCAGGTCAACATCCCTGATGAACATCGATGCGAAAATCCTCAATAAAATACTGACAAACCGAATCCTGCAGCACATCAAAAAACTTATCCACCACGATCAAGTCCACTTCATCCCTGGAACACAAGGCTGGTTCAACATATGCAAATCAATAAACGTAATCCATCACATAAACAGAACCAATGACAAAAACCACATGACTATCTCAATAGATGCAGAAAGGGCTTTGATAAAATTCAACATGCCTTCATGTTAAAAACTCTCAGTAAACTAAGTACTGCCAGAACATATCTCAAAATAGTGACAGTTATTTATGACAAACCCACAGCCTCAAATTGAATGGGCAAAAGCTGGATGCATTCCCTTTGAAAACCGGTACAAGACAAGGATTCCCTCTCTCACCACTCCTATTCACCATAGTATTCGAAGTTCTTGACAGGGCAATCAGGCAAGAGAAAGAAATAAAGGGTATTCAAATAGGAAGAGAGGAAGACAAGTTGTCTGTTTGCAGATGAAATGATTTTATATTTAGAAAACCCCATCGTCTCAGCCCAAAAACGTCTTGAACTGATAGGCAACTGCAGCAAAGTCTCAGGATACAAAATAAATGTGCAAAAATCACAAGCGTTCCTACACACCAACAAGAGGCAAGCAAAGAGCCAAATCATGAATGAACTCCCATTCACAACTGCTACAAAGAGAATAAAATACCTAGGAATACAGCTAATAAGGGATGTGAAGGACCTCTTCAAGAAGAACTACAAACCACTGCTCAAGGAAATAAGAGAGGACACAAACAAATGGAAAAATATTCCATCCTCATGGATAGGAAGACTCAATATCATGAAAATGGCCATACTGGCCAAAAAAATTTATAGAATCAATGCTATTCCCATCAAGCTACCACTGACATTCTTCACAGAATTAGAAAAAACTATTTTAAATTTCATATGGAATCAAAGAAGACCCCATATAGCCAAGATAATCCTAAGCAAAAGGAACAATGCTGGAGGCATGACGCTACCTGACTTCAAACTATACTACAAGGCTACAGTAACCAAAACAGCATGTTACTGGTACCAAAACAGACATATAGACCAATGGAGCAGAACGGAAACCTCAGAAATAACATCACACATCTAAAACCATCTGATCTTCGACAAACCTGACAAAAACAAGCAATTGGGAAAACATCTCCTATTCAGTAAATGGTGCTGGGAAAACTAGACATATGCAGAAAACTGAAACTGAACCCCTTCCTTACATTTTACACAAAAATTAACTCTAGATGGATTAAAGACTTAAATGTAAAACCTAAAACTATAAAAACCCTAGCAGAAAACCTAGGCAATAGCATTCAGGACATAGGCATGGGCAAAGACTTCATGACAAAAACAACAAAAGCAAATGCAACAAAAGTCAAAATTGACAAATGGGATCTAATTAAACTAAAGAGCTTCTGCACAACAAAAGAAACTATCATCAGAGTGAACAGGCAACCTGTTCTCCTGAACAGGAGAAAATTTTTGCAATCTACCCATCTGACAAAGATCTAATATCCAGAATCTACAAAGAACTTAAACATATTTACAGGAAAAAGACAACCCCATCAAAAAGTGGGCAAAGGATATGGGATATGAACAGGCACTTCTCAAAAGAAGACATTTATGCGGCCAACAAACATATGAAAAAAAGCTCAACATCACTAATCATCAGAGAAATGCAAATCAAAACCACAAGAAGATACCATCTCATACCAGTTAGAATGACGATCATTAAAGTCAGGAAACGATAGATGCTGGAAAGGATGTGGAGAAACAGGAACACTTTCACACTGTTGGTGGGAACGTAAATTAGTTCAACCATTGTGGAAGACGATATGGCAATTACTCAAGGATCTAGAACCAGAAATACCATTTGACCCAGCAATCCCATTACTGGGTATATACCCAGAGGAATATAAATCATTCTACTATAAAGACACATGCACATGTATGTTTACTGCAGCACTGCTCACAATAGCAAAGACTTGGAACCAACCCAAATGCCCATCAATGATAGACTAGATAAAGAAAATGCGGTACATATACACCATGGAATACTGTGCAGCCATAAAAAGGAATGAGTTTATGTCCTTTGCAGCCAAATGGATGAAGCTGGAAGCCATCATCTTCGGCAAACTAACACAGGTATAGAAAACCAAACACTGCATGTTCTCACTCATAAGTGGGAGTTGAACACTGAGAACACATAGACACAGAGAGGGAAACAATACACATCAGGGCTTGTTAGGAAATGGGGGGTGATGGGAGGGAATTTAGAGGACAGGTGCAGCAAACCACCACAGCACATGTATACCTATGTAACAAATCTGCACATTCTGCACATGTATCCCGTTATTTTTTTTTAGAAGAAATTTAAAAAAAAACATTTCCTTATGTTCAACAGATAAAAACCACAATAGAGAAAAATTCTCAACTCACCACATATTCACAAGTTTTAATATTCTCCTGAGCCAGATTGTATTCTGCCCATATTATCTCTAATCCATTCAAAGAAGCTGGAGTAGTAAAGCACCCTTCATCCAACACTTGTATAGCATCTGAAAGGTCTTTTCCAAAACGGACACTGATGCCGACATGCCTATTTTTAAAAATATCAAAAAGAAAAAGATCAATAAATTAGAAAGCTGGTGTGAGAAAAAGTTACACTTTAATAGTAATGGTCTAAAAGTTATTGTTTACAGCACTGGCTTTGAAGGGGTACCTTTTAAAACTTTATATAAAATCATGTATAACTTATTTTTTTCAGTCCACATATTTTTATGCAGACATGCATAATTTAATATAAACTTTTAATTAAAAAACATCTGTGGATATACTAATTTCATGACATAAAAAATATGAAAAAATTAAAAATTTTTGAAACTATAAAAAAGGCAACTTCGAAAGTCTGCAGAATTTGAAATGGTACCAAATGAACCTTCAATTTTTGGTCTACAGATAATTTACAATGTCTAAGAGAAAAGACATATAAGAAACCCACTGTATCATAGGCTAATTGATCTAAGCAAGAGTTAAGTTCCTATGGCATATTTTTAGTCACAAAAACAGCACTTCCAAATAAAGACCCAAAACATTTCTAATATTAAACACTAAAATATACATGTCCTATACATACATTTAAGAAAAAGCAATAAAAACAACAAAGATAATTATTTACCCAAACTTTGGTGAATGAGTGGGTGACAGCAGGGTTAAATCAAGGAATAAATGTTTGCAAAGCGAAAATTTTAAGAAGCGCCCCCTACCACCACAGGTTCAAAAACAATAACAAACGTAGTGGGCTCACTGAATGCTTTCATGTCACATCGTTTATTGCAAAGGCATCTGTATGATTCTTGCATACTTTACAAATTTTTATTTTATGATAATCTGTACATACTCATTCACTCATTCATTTTCCAACCCGCTTATTCCAATCCAGGGATTGCAGGTGGCCACATCTATCTCAGCAGCTCAGAGCGTTAAGGTAGGAACCAATGCTGGACATGACACCATTGCACTGCAGGGCACACTCATGCTCATCCACACTCACTCATACTGGGACAATACAGACACACCGATTCACCTAAGTGGGATGTGAGAGGAAACCACAGTATTCCAAGAAAACCACCCAAATATGGAGAGAATGTGCAAACTCCACACAGACAGTGTGGCTCCAGCTAGGAACTGATTTTCTTCTTCAATGTTATAATGAAATAATGTTGAATGAAAACATGTTATTCAAGGACATGCTGTACTCCTGAAAATAACCCCAAGCAAAATAACTGGATATGGTAGTTTCCCATCAAACTATCACTTAAAAGCTATGTTGCTGTTTTTTCAATTTCAGTCTCAGTTATGACCTTAGAACACTATAGCTCCAAGCAGTGACAGTAGAAACCTGACAAAAACAGCATAAAATTCATCTCAGAAATAACTATCTTTCTCTCTTTGAAGTCATAAAAATACAAAGGTTAAATTTTAAAGCAAAAATGGCAAGCACACAATTTAAACAAAGCACCAATTGATTAACAATTAGTTTAAGATATCCTTCTGAAAAATATGGTTTTACCTACCTCATTTCTTTCAGTATTTCCATCTTAGCTGCCAGATTTTTCATTCTGGTATCTATACAGGTCTTCAGAGTGCTTTCTAAGTGGTTAGTCAAATCCACAGCAGCTGCCTTCTCTTGCTGAAACAAAGAATAAGCACATCCTAGTGAGACCCAAATAGGAAACTGTATTTCTGCTATAATTTAAATAATTTTTGGCTGGGCCCAGTGGCTCATGCCTGTAATTCCAACACTTTGGGAGGCCAAGGAGGACAGATGGCTTGAGCTCAGAAGTTTGAGACCAGCCTGGACAATGTGGCAAAACCCCATCTCTACGAAAAAATACATGGGTGTGGTGGTGCGTGCCTGTAGTCTTAGCTACTTAGGAGGCTAAGGTGAGAGGATGGCTTGAGTTAGGGAGGCAGAGGTTGCAGCGAGCTGAGATTGTGCCACAGCACTCCAGCCTGGGCAACAAAGCCAGACTCTGCCTCAAAAAAAAAAAAAAAAAAAAAGTTTCCAAATTTGAATAAAATATAATAGAATCTAGCTGCTGATTTTTATTTCAAATTAATATTTATTTTTAACTGCTTCAATTAAATAAAGAATGAAGGCTTTAATGATTCTAAACAAACTATACATTATCACTCTTGGCACAGCTTTTTGGAATTTATTCATTCATCATCTTTTTTTGGTGCTATGTCTTTTTTTAAATTGTAGTAAAATATACATAACATAAAATGTATCATTTTAACCATTTTAAAATGTATAGTTCTGTTGCATTAGGTACATTCATATTGTTGTGTAATCATCAGCACCATCCATCTCCAGAACTTTTTCATCTTTCCTAATTAAAATTCTATCTATCAAACACTACTCCCTATCTCCCCTCCCCCTCCCCCAAGCCCCTAGAAACCACCATTCAACTTTGGGTCACTACAGATTTGACTGCTCTAGGAACCTCGAATAAAAATACTGTATGCAAATATGCCTGTATTAATGTCAAGCAACTCCCTTTGGCACAGGGAGTATCTTCTAAGCAATAAAGAGAGACATTTCATAAAGATAAATGGGTCAATTCATCAAAAAGATCCAACAATTCTAAATGTATATTTGCATAACAACTTTTTTAAAAAAAATCACAAAATCTGATAGAACAAAAGGGAATAAAACAGACAAAACTACAATAATATTTAGATTTCAGTACTTCTCTCTCAGTAGTTGACTGAACAAGTAGAGAAAGAATCTGTCAGGGTCTAAAAGACTTGAAGTCCACTATCAACCAACTCAGCCTAATATTTATAAAACACTTCACCCAACAACTATAGGATACACATAACTTATAAAAATGCATGAAACATTTCCAGACAGACCATATGCTGGGTAATGAAACAAATGTCAATAAATTTAAAAGGACTGAAACCATTCAGAGTATGCTCTCTGATACCAATAAAATTAAATTAGAAATCAGTAACAAAATATATTGCAGGAACCACTGAGTATTTATCCAAAAGGAAGGAATTAACATGCACTCCTAAGTTTACTGCAGCACTATCACAACATCAAAGACATGGAATCAACCTAAGTGTCCATCAATGGATCAAGAAAATGCAGTATATATACAATGGGATACTATTCAGCCATAAAAAAAGAATGAAATCCTGTCATTTCCAGCAACATGGATGGAACTGGAAGTCATTCTATTAAGTGAAATAAGCCAGGCACAGAAAGAAAATATTTTACATTCTTGTTAATATGTAGGAGCTAAAAAAAGTTGATCTCATGGAGGTAGAGAGTGGAATGATAGATACCAGAGGCTAGGAAGGATGTGGTAGGGATAGAAGAATAAAGAAAGTTTGGTTAATAAGTACAAACATGCAGTTAGATAGAAGGGATAAGTTCTAATGTTTGATAACAGATGACTATAGTTAACAACGTATTATATATTTCAAAATAGCTAGAAGAGGTCTTGAAATGTTCCCAACACACAGAAATGATAAATCCTTGAGGTGATCAATATCCTAAATACCTACACTTGATCATTACACATTCTAGGCATATGAGAAAATATCACATATACACCAGTAAACATATACAAATACTATGTACCAAGAAAAAAATAAAATGTATATTGGGGAAATCTTCAAATTTGCGGAAATTAAGCAACATGCTTCTAAGTAGTTCATGGTTCAAACTAGGATTCACGAGGAAATGTTTTAAATATGCTTCACTAAATAATAAACAAAACTATCAAAATTTGTGGTTTGTAAATAAAGCAATGCTTAGAAAGAAATCTTTATCTCTAAAAGTATATTACAAAAGAACAAAAGATTTAAAACAATAATATGGGGACTTCAGGTTTTGGTTTCACATGTAAGGAGCCTGGAAGTCACTACGCCATCCTAACACATATTAAAAAGCTGAACAAAGTGGAAATCAACAACTTTTCTCGGATCTGTAAGAAAAGGTGAGATAGGCAGGGTCACTGGGAAAACTGCTACTCCTAAAATTAAACAGACAGACAGGGATACAGAGAATCACAACATACTGGAACAGAAATTTCTACAGGAAGCAGTGCCTAGATCGGAAAACCCGGACTGCTGACAAACTGCTGGAAACTAGGTGTGGGCAAGACTGACAGCTGAAAGCTCCAGGGGCATCCAGTCATGGGGGCCCCCATGCTTTTGTGAGTTTTACCTCCAGGAGCTAGATCAGGTTCTCACAGTAAATACAGTATCATACATATCATCGCAGTAAAATCCCCTCATGCTTCCAGCAGTGGGAGGGGAAAACAAACCATTTTGAAATATCCCAGAGCACTCTGTACTTCTTAATAAGATCTACCCTGAAAAGAAACCAGTTAAGCAGAGCCTAACCTGCTGAGGTTTCATCAAAGCCTAACTGACCTGGGGGACGGAAATATCCAACTCCAGCCAGCTCTATCCTTCCACATGGGAGGAGGTAAATACTCAATTCCATCCTATTCTAGCCATCCTATCCCACCTAAAGGGGGAGGAAAAAAATGAGAAATGCTTGTGAATTCAAAGGCCAGAGGCATAGACTCACAAAAAGACTGAGACCTAATCACAGGACTATACAACACATCACTCCCCCATACATCTTACAATTACATTATTAAAGACATATTTAAACCAATTGCTTTTTTACCTGATATATCATATACAGTTATCAAGAAAAAATTACAGCTAGACACAGTGGCTAATGCCTGTAATTCCAGCACTTTGGGAGGCTGAGGTGGGTGAACTGCTTGAGCCCGGGAGTTCAAGACCAGCCTGGGCAACATGACAAAACGGTCTCTACCAAAAAAAAAAAAAAAAAAAATGCAAACATTAGCCAGGCATGGTGGTGCACACCTGTAGTCCCAGTTACTCAGGAGGCTGAGGTGGGAGGATCACTTGAGTCCAGGAGGTGGAGGTTGCAGTGAGCCAAGATCACGCCACTGCATTCCAGACTAGACAACAGGGCAAGACCCTGTCTCAGAAAAAAAAAAAAAAAAGAAAAAAAAATTACAAGGCATACTCTAGGGCAAAAACTACAGTTTGAAGAAAGAAAACATTCAGAACCAGATGTAGAAGGGATGTTGGAATTATCAATGAATTTAAAACAATTATGATTAATATGCTACGCATTATAATGGAGAAAGTAGATAGCATGTAGTAACAACAGATGGGCAATGTAAGCAAAGAGATGGAAATCCTAAGAACGAACCAAAAAGAAATGTTAGATATCAAAACACTGTAACGGAAATCAAAAATGCCTTCAATGGACATCCTAGTAGACTGGAAGTGGCTGAGAAAAGCATCTCTGAGCTTCAGGGTATATTAATAGGAACCCCAAAACTGAGAAGCAATGAGAACAGACTCAAAAGAAACAACAGAAGACCTAAGAATTGTGGGACAACTACAAAACATGTAACATATGAGTAATGAGAATGCCAAAAGGAAAAGAAATACCTAAAACAATACTGAGAATTTTCCTAAACCAAAACATGGATCCAGGAAGCTCAAAGACCACTAAGCTGAATGAACGCAAATAATAATAATAATAATAAAACTATGCATATCATTTTCAAACTGCAGAAAATCAAAGATAAAGAAAAAATCCTCAAAGAAGCCAGAGGGGAAAAAACACTTTACCTATAGAGGAGTAAAGGTAAGAATTATATTCAACATCTGATATACTTTGGATGTTTGTCCCCTCCAAATCTCATGTTTAAATGTAATCTCCAGTGTTAGAAGTGGGGCCAAGTGGGAGGTACTGGTTCATGGGGCAGATCCCTCATGAATGGCTTAGCACCATCTTCTTGGTGGTGAGTTCTCACTCAGTTCACATGAGATTTGGTTAGGACCTACCCCTTCTCTCCCTCTCTCCCCACGAGATATGCTGGCTCCCCTTTGCCTTCAGCTATGACTGTAAGCTTCTTAAGGCCCTCACCAGAAGCAGATGCTGGCACCCTGCTTTCTATATAGCCTGCAAAACCATGAGCCAATATAAACCTCTTTTCTTTATAGTCAGTCTCAGATATTCCTTTATAGCAATGAAAACGAACAAAATATCTCTTTGGCAAGCACGCAAGGAAGTAGAGAATGGAGTGAAATATTTAAAGAGTTGAACAAAAAAAAGGCACCAACCTAGAACTCTGTGTCCTAAATCATCCTGGAAAAGCAAAGATGAAATAAAAGACCTTCTTAGAGAAAAAAAAAAAAATGAGGGACTATGCAATTGGTAGACCTTTCTTGAAAGAAATGTTAAAATATGTTTTTAAAGAGAAGAAAAATAATATAGGTCAGAAACTTGTCTCCACATAAAAAAGGAAGAGCATCAAAGCAGGAATAAGTGAAGGCAAAATAAAAACTTTTTTTCTTATTCTCAATTGATCTAACAGAAAACAGTTTCTTAAAAAATAATAGCAACAATGTATTTGATTATATATGTTTATATGTACATATATATGCTTACATATAATTATATATAAGTGAAATGAAAGACATCAACAACACAAGGAGTAAGAGGGAGGAATTATGATTATTTTCTTATAATAAGATGCTCACACTACCCATTAAGTGATATAGTGTTACTTGAAAGCAGGCCTGAATTAATTGTAAATGTATACTGCAAACTCTAGAGAAACCACTAAAAAACATTTTTTAAAAAAGTATAACTGACATGCTAAGAAAGAAGAAAAAACAGAATCATATAAAACACTCAATTAAAGCACAAAAAAAGAGGAAAAAAGTGGAAGACAAAAGAACAAGCAAGAGCATCAGATAGATCTTAATCCAACGCAGCCACATCAATAATCACTTTAAATGTCAACGGTCTACATCACGGGTCCCCTCCCCCAGGCCATGAACTGGTAGGGTCCATGGCCTGGTAAGAACTGGGCCACACAGCAGGAGGTGAGTAGCAGGTGAGCAAGCATTACCGCCTGAGCTTCGCCACCTGTCATATCAGCAGTGGCATTACAGTCATAGGAGTGCAAACCCTATTGTGAAGTGCACACATGAGGGATCTAGGTTGCATGCTCCTTATGAGAATCTAATTAATGCCTGATGATCTGAGGTGAAACAGTTTAATCCCAAAACCCTCAATCTCCCTCCTGGAAAAATTGTCTTCCATGAAACTGGTCCCTGGTGCCAAAAAGGTTGGGGACCACTGGTCTAAATGCACCAATTAAAAGACGGACTGTCAGAATGGATGAAAAAGCAAGATTCAAATACACACTGTCTACCAGAACCTACTTTAAATATAAAGATAACTACAGATTAAAAGTAAATGTGGCCAGGCATAGTGTCTCACACCCGTCATCCCAACACTTTGGGAGGCTGCAGCTGGAGAATTGCTGAAGACCAGGAGTTCAAGACCAGTCTGGAAAACATGTCAAGACCCCATCTCTTAAAAAAAAAAAAAATTGCCAGGCATAGTGGTGCATGCCTGTAGTCCAAGCTACTCAGGAGGCTGGGGCAGGAGGAGGATAGCTTGAGCTATCCTTGAGAGGAGTTTGAGATTGCAATGTGCCATGATTATACCGCTACACTCCAGCCTGTGTATTTATTTATCAAAAAAATAAATAAAATAAAAATTAAACAGATGAAGAAAAATATACCATGCTAACACTAATTAAAGGGAAACAAATTAACATAGGTACTAAATACTAGTAGCTATACTAATTTCACACAGAGTAGACTTCAAAGCAAGAAAAGTTTTCAGTGATAAAGGGAACACAAAACAATGATAAAGGGGTCAATTCTCTGTATGTGCCTAATAATACAGCATCAAAATATATGACTCAAAGACTAACAGAACTGCAAGGAGAAATAAATAAATCTAGTATTATAGTTGGAGATTTCAACATCCCTCTATCAGAAGTGAACAGATCTAGCATGGAAAAATCAGTAAAGATACATTTGAACTCAACACCAATAAACTGGATATAATTAACATCTATAGTGTACAGTTGATAATTAACATCTACAGACTACAGCTGACTCTTGAACAAAGCAAGTGTTAGGGGTGCCAATCCCCTACAGTCTTGAAAATTAATGTATAACTTTTGATTCCACAGAAACCTAATTACTAATAGCCTACTGTTGACCAGAAGCTTTACTGATAAGACAAGCCATCAGTTAGCAAGTATTCTGTATGTTGTATGTATTATATACTGTATTCTCAGAGTAAAGTAAGCCAGAAAAAAGAAAATGTTATTAGGAAAAGCATAAAGAGAAGATATATTTACTATTCATTAAATGGAAGTGGATCATCATTAAGGTCTTCATCCTCCCTCATCTTCACATTGAGCAGGCTGAGGACAAGGAGGAAGAGGAGAGGTTGGTATTCCTATCTCACCGATGGCAGAGATGGAAGAAGTGGAAGGGGAGGCAGGAGAGGCAGGCATAACTGATGTACCTTTTATTTAAAATATCCACATATAAGTGGACCCACGTAGTTCAAACTCACATTCAAGGGTGAACTATGCTTCATCCAATAACAGCAGAATATACATTCCTGTCAAGATCACATGGAAGATTCACCAAAATACGCCACCACATTCTGGGCCATAAAACACACCTTAACAGAGTTAAAAGAATAGAAACTGTACAATGTCTGCTCTCAGGCCACAGTAGAATAAGCTAGAAACCAATAACAGAAAGATAATTGAAAAAAAATCTCAAAAACTGTAAGGATTAAACATTACTAATAACATATGAGTCAAAGAAGAAATCTCATGACAAATTTAAGAATACTTTCGAGATAAAAATACAACTTACCAAAATTTGTAGAATGCAGCATAGGCAGTGCATTGACAAAAATTTACAACATTGAAATGCATATATATCAGAAGTGAAAAGAAACTAATATTAATAATCTAAGTTTGTTCCTTAGGAAACATAAAAAGAACAGCAAATTAAATCTTAAATATGCAAAAATAGGAAAGTATAAATCAATCTATTTGAAAACAGGAAATCAGGAGAGAAAAACCAACAAAACCAAAAGTTGATACTCTGAAAAGATGAATAAAATTGGTAACACTATAACCAGGCTAATTAAGAAAAAAAAGACAGAGGACACAAATTGCCAGTATCAGAAATGAAAGAGAGGGCATCAGTACAGATCCAATGGAAATTAAAACTTAAAAATATTATGAAAAACTCAAGTCCCACAAATTTTATAACCTAGATTAAGTGAACTAATTCTTTGAAAGACAAAATCTGCCAAAGCCCACACAAAAATAATCTGAACAGGCCAGGTATGGTGGCTCATACCTGTAATCCCAGCACTTTGGGAGGCTGAGACGGGTGGATCACGAGGTCAGGAGATCGAGACCATCCTGGCTAACATAGTGAAACCCTGTCTCTACTAAAAATACAAAAATTAGCTGGGTGTGGTGGCGGGCGCCTATAGTCCCAGCTACTTGGGAGGCTGAGGCAGGAGAATGGCGTGAACCCAGGAGGCGGGGCTTGCAGTGAGCAGAGATCGTGCCACTGCACTCCAGCCTGGGCAACAGAGTAAGACTCCGTCTCCAAAAAAATAAAAATAAAAATAAAAAATAATCTGAACAGACTTATTTCTATTTTTAAAATTGAATCAACCATTAATAACCTTCCAAAACAGAAAATGTCAGGCCTATATAAGTTCACTGGTAAATTCTACCAAACATTTAAGGAAAAAACTATACCAATTCTCAGTCATTGAATAGAAGCAGAGGAAATACTTCCAAACTCATTCCATGAGGCCAGCATCACCCTAATACTGAAACCAGAAAACAACATTACACAAAAAGAAAGCCACAAACCAATATACGTCATGAACATATATGTAAAAACCTTCCAAAAAATTAGAAAACTGAATCCAAAAATGTATGAAAAGAAACATAGTTGATGCTTGAACAACACAGGTTTGAACTGCACAGGTCCACTTACAAACAGATTTTTCTCAAAAAGTTACACAAGGTGTGCCTTCCTGGTACACCTTGTATAACTTATTGAGAAAAAAAAGTAAAAATTTTAATTTATTTTAAAATAATTTTAATTTTAACTTATTTTTAAATAAGTTAGTAAGTTAAATAATTTTAACTTATTTTAAAATTAAATAATATTAAGTTAAAATTATTTAACTTATTTATCCCTCCACCTCTTCCATCTCTGTCACCTGTGAGACAAGACCAACCCATGCTCTTCCTCCTCAGCCTACTCAACATGAAGACAATGAGGATTAAGACTTAATAAAACATAGATACATTTCTTCTTCCTTATGATTTTCTTAATAACATTTTCCCTTCTCTAGATTATTGTAAAGATACAGTATACAATAAATATAACACACAAAAACGTGTTTGTTAGAATAAATTATTTCAGAGAGGGGCTTCAAGATGACTCACTAGAGGCCACTGGTATTTGCCTCCTTCTGAAAAAAGAGCCAAAATAGCAAGTAGATAATCACACTTCAAATAGATCATCTAAGAGAGAAACGGGACTTCAACAGAGAGGTGACAGGAAACACATAAAGCAAGGAAGGAGAAAGAAGAGAAGCAGCCTTCTTGGCTGGGAGCCTGGACAGGCTCCTCAATGCATAGAAGGGGTAAATGAGAGACCCCAGTGGCCCATATTCTCACTGCAAACTCCTGCAATCCTAGCCACGAAAGGGACCTTTGATCCTCATGTGCTCTGAGACACAGAGAGCTGCCCAGAGACTACACAAGTATATTGCTCCATACAGGGAGCTCATGTTGGGTCCCATACATCCACCCCCCAATCCTAAGCAACTACAGCACGCTGCCATTTTGTGTGCCCAGCCCCAACTAGACTGCATCGTGGTCTAGGGCCCAACATCCCCTACAACTCCACAACCCTGGAGCAAAGCTGACATCTCCTGCCCACAGCCACCACTGCAGCTGGCTGCAAATACCCGCAAAGAGGTAGGAGCCACTGGCAGCAACCCTGTTCCCTACAGCAGAGGAACAGCCATACATCTTGATGGCCCTGAAGAAATGCTATCCTGCTTGCAGCCACCACCACTACTGGCTGCTGCTGCCACAGAATCAAAACACAAGCCACTGGCAGCCACTCTACCCCCAAGAAGGGCAACTATGCATTTTCACGGACCCAGAGGAAAGGCTACCCCATCCCACAACCACCATTGCTACTAGCTGCTGCCACACTTGAGGCCAAACTGCAAGCCACTGGCAGGAACCCCAACCTCACCAGCAGAAGGGCAGCCACGCATCTTCACATGATCCAAGGGAGGGCTACCCAACCCAGAACCTGAGACAATGCTAGCTGCTGCTGCCACCAGTGTCAAAGTGTGAGCCATTTACAGTGACCCTGCTGCCCTAAGAAGCAAAGCTGCTGCACATTTTCACACACCCGAAGGACAAACTTTCCCACCTGCAGCTGCTGCCCTTGCAAACTGCCACCACTGGAGCAAATGTAAGAGCAAAGTACATGTTCACCAGCCACCTCCATACATCTGCTGCCACTGAAAGCAACCTCACCCTCCCCAGTGACAGGGCTGCAAAGCAACCACTGCCACCCCCACTCAAGCATTCCACTGGAAACCTGGGCATCATCCTGCACCTGCCTACCACAATCAGAGTCTGCACTCACCACCTGGACCTGAGGACAGGTCCACTCTACCCAGCTCCATACCCCCTCTCACCAGTGTCTGAGCATACCACCCAAGGCCCTGGGTATCACCCAGCCCAGTCCACCATTGGTACCTGAACACTCCTCCCAAGGGCCCAAGGTCAGGCCTACCCAACCTGCCACTACCAACACAGCTGGCATCCACTTGCACATGCTACCTGTGGGCCTGACTGACCCACTCAGCACATCACAGCCAGCACTAACGCCAGTGTAGACCACTTGGAAAGCACAGGGTTGTCAAGCCATTGCTACTATCACCCACATCGTGCCCATTGCCTAAGAGCCCAAGAACACACTCACCTGTCTGGCCCACCACTGCTGCTACTAGCACCCAAGCAAGACTCCTGGAAACCCAAGCATTGGCCAACCTGGGCTCTCTAACAGTAGTGCCAGCATGTGCTGTCCTGGAAACCAAGGACAGGCGTACTTGGCCTGGCATTGCCACCATTGGGGTCTGAGGACTGGCAAACCTGGCATTCCTATACCCAGCAAAACTTCTCCACAGCCCCCACTAACAACCACACCCTAAGCCATTGAGGAAATCACAAACACCACCGACTATTCACATCCAAAGGAATCATACAAAGACTATACTACTGCATGAACCCAGAATTAAAGCCAAAGTGCCCTACCCAACCAACACCATAGGTACATCTTCAGGAAAAGATCCTCCCCTAAAAAATTATTTCCAAAAAATTGGAAGAAGCAACTGTTACACCCAATGCACAAATATCAATGTAACAAAAGAAACATGAGAACACAAGAAAATATAACTCCAAAGGAAGTTAGTTATTCTCTACCAACAGATCATAATCAAAAAGAAATTTCAAAATTCCAGATGAAAAATTCAAAATACTGATTTTAAAGAAGTTCAGTGAGATAAAAGATAATTCTGAAAAATAATATAAAGAAATCAGAAAAAAAATTCAGGTTATAAATGAAAAATTTACCAAATAGGTATCATTAAAAAAAAAAGAAATCCTAGAACTAAAGGATTCACTGAATGAAATACAAAATACATTCTAAAGCTTCAACAATATACTAGATCTAGGCCTGGCATGATGGCTCACGCCTGTAATCCCAGCACTTTGGGAGGCTGAGGCAGGAGGATCACTTGAGCTCAGGTGTTGAGAAGAGCCTGGTCAACATAACAAGACCTCATCTCTAATAAAAATTTAAAATATTAGCTCAGCATGGTGGCATGCACCTGTAGTCCCAGCTACTCAGGAAGCTGAGGCAGGAGAACTGATTGAGCACAGAAGTTGGAGGCTGCAGTGAGCTGTGATTGTGCCACTGCACTCCATCCTGGGCAACAAAACAAAACCCTGCCTCAAAACAAAACAAACAACAACAAAAATATACTAGATCAAACAGAAGAAAGAATTTCAGAACTTGAAGACAAGACTTTTGAACTAATCCAGTAAATCAAAAATTTAAAAAAAGAACAAAAAATGAAAAAAGCCTACAAGGCATATGAGACACCATACTGCAAACAAATATTTGAATTTTCAATGTCACAGAAAAAGAGAAAAAAGGGATCAAAAACTTCTTATATTTAATAAAATAATAGCTGAAAACTTCCCAAGTCTAGAAAGAGATTTAGACATTCAAATAAAAGAAGTTCAGAGATGCCCAAACAGATAAAATTCGTAAAGGTCTTCTCCACAGCATATTACAGTCAAACTGTCAAAAGTCAAAGACAAAGATATTTCTAAAAACAGAAGGAAAAAGGCGTGTCATCAATTATAAGGAAACTCCCATCAGACTAACTGCAAATTTCTCAGTAAAATCCTTACAGGAGAGAATGAAACAATATATTCAAAGCACTGAAAGGAAACTGCTAGTCAAGAATACTACATCCAGCAAAGTTGTATTTCATGAATGAAGAAGTAGTAGTCTTTCCCAGGCAAGCAAAAGCTGAGGGAATTCATCAGCACTAGACCATCCCTACAAGAGATGCTTAAGGGAGGGCAATACACAATCTGTGATCATAAAAACACATGAAAGTTCAAAACCCAGCTGGGCGCGGTGGCTCACACCTGTAATCCCAGCACTTTGGGAGGCCGAGGTGGGCAGATCACCTGAGGTCAGGAGTTCAAGACCAGCCTGGCCAACATGGTGAAACCCCACCTCTTCTATAAAGTACAAAAATTAACTGGGCATGGTGGCAGGTGCTTATAATCCCAGCTACTCAGGGGGCTGAAGTAGGAGAACTGCTTGAACTTGGGAGGTGGAGGTTGCAGAGAGCCACGACCGTGCCATTGCACTCCAGCCTGGGCAACAGAGCAAGACTCTGTCTCAAAGAAAAAAAAGTATAAAACCCACAGAGTAAAGCAAACACACAAGTAAAAACAAGAAAGGAATCAAATGTTCCCACTACAGAAACACACCAAACCACAATGACAAACAATGAGTGAAAGAGAAAATAATCAAGATGACCAACTAGTAGATAGTGTGTGCCTTTTCCACAGGGAAGAATCAGAATGGTAAGTAGACACATTTTGAACAGACTGTCTAAGAACGAACATTTGGATTCACCAGAGAAGAGAGAGAAAGCCCCAGAAGTAAGAAAGGAGAGGGTTTGAGGAAGCATGCCTAGCCAGAAACCAGCTGAGAGCTGGGAAAGGCTACTGTATGCAGGGAAACAGTAAGAGAAAAATCTCCAGAGCTCTGAAACAAGCATTTACAACATTGGCTATAGGAGAAACCCTCGATCCACTAGGGCCTCGCACCTCACATATGGAGCTGCCTAAAGATCACACAAAGACATTGTTCCAGAAAAGGAATCCACACAGAATGCCACAGGCACCCAAGTCTGGAGCAGCCTCAGCAGGGAGCCACTTCAAGAGTTTAGATACCAGGAACCTATAGACATGGCTGCAGCCACTGTACTGCTGCAAAAAAGGAGAGGGAGAACAAGCATGCCCATGCACCCCCAGGAGGATAGTTGTCACCCTGCTACAAGCTGCTGTTGAGACTGAGACATAAGTAGATCACACTCCCTACACCTTCTTGCTCACGCTGCTTGGCTGGGTGGTGACTCATTCTCTCTAGCCCCATGCTCAAGGCACCATTTTCTGAGTTCAATGCTGGGCTGAGTCCTGCCCTTGGCCTGAGTTTGGGCTGACATGGCCCCAGTCACTGCCCAGCAAAGGACCAACAGTGAAACCAGGCTACCCCACACATATCTATAGAATACCCACCGCCCTGCAATGGGCTGCTGTGAAACTGAAACACAAGCAGACTACACTTCCCACAGCTTTTTGCCCATGCTGCTCACCTAGGTGGTGCCCCAGTATCCCAGGGCACAGGCCAAAAGTGTCACTCTGAGAGTTTAATTCTGAGCTGTGGCCCAACTTTCGCCTGACTTTTTAGGCTGACATGACTGCAGCTGCTGCCCAGCCAAGAAGGGGCAGAAAAGCCAGGCTCTCCTATGCACACCTGGGACAACACCCAAAGCTCTGCTATAGGCTGCTGTGAGACTTAGACTTGAGTAGAACACACTCCCCACTGCTTCATATCCACACCGCTCACCTGAAAGGGGCCCCACCCTCTCTAGTTACAATCCTACAGATGGCACCCTTATGACAGTTTAGAGACATTGTTTGATGCCTGGCAGCAGTAGCCACAGCAGACATTCTAGTCTCTGGTCAGAGACTGGGGCACCTGCTCTGGAACAAAGGAGTCTCTTTGTTACCTGTGTCCCTGAAATTACTGGTAGAGCTTGATACTAGGTGAAATATCTGATTAATGATAGTTTGATCAGCCAATCTTGATGAGGGTGATGCAGGTTACATGAGTGTATACATACGTCAAAATTCATCAAGTTCTACACAGTATTCGTGCATTTTTACTATATGTAAATGATATTCTCAATATAGCATTAGAAAATAAAATTAATATTTCCTAACCCTATCCATTAGACATTCTATAACTTAGAAGCAAAGACTAAAGCAATAGCTATATACATCCCTAGCACCCAAAGTCTGGTATCGAAATACCTCTTGCCACTAAAAAGAACCATAGCTTGGAGAAATAAATTTTCCAGGATTAGGGTAGGAAATGCAGATGAGTATGGAACATCTTGTGACACCAGAAAACAAGGAAGCTATCAGACTACTGGAATCACATCAAAAGGACAGAGCAACAACTTAAAGAGACTTCTAAAGAGTGTAAGATGGGCATCAAAAAGAATAATGGCTGCAGTGAATTAAAACACTCAAATATGTTTAAAATTCGTTAGTTCATAATAATACTTAAGGAGAATAAATAACCCTTGCTAGTCAACACTGGACAATCCTAGGGAATAAACTTATTTTTCTGAAAACATGTACATATAAAGGGAATGAATAAAGTATTTATCTTGCCTTTACCGAACAAACTAGGCTTCAGTGTGACCAAATAGTTGAAATTTTCCAGCTAAGAAATACAGCACCTGGCCAAAAAAAATGGTGAGTTAATGTCCTTTGCAGGGACATGGATGAAGCTGGAAACCATCATTCTCAGCAAACTATTGCAAGGACAAAAAAACCAAACACCGCATGTTCTCACTCATAGGTGGGAACTGAACAATGAGAACACATGGACACAGGAAGGGGAACATTACACACCAGGGACTGTTGTGGGGTGGGGGGAGGGGGGAGGTATAGCATTAGGAGATACACCTAATGCTAAATGACGAGTTAATGGGTGCAGCACACCAACATGGCACATGTATACATATGTAACAAACCTGCACGTCATGGACATGTACCCTAAAACTTAAATAATAATAATAATAAAAAAAAAAGAAATACAGCACTTGATGAAAACATGGTTGCAGACAACAATCATCGACGGCTGCAAAAATCATTAGGTCACAGATTAATGAAAAACTTAATAATGGTGATTTATCCATTATGAATATCATCTGTTATGATGTCAAAAGGACACAGCAGCTAATTTAAAAACACTTCAAAGGGGATAATGTGTGCACCAAAAAGAAAAAAAAAATGGCTTCAGTGGATTAAAACATGTCAAATGTGTTTAAAATTCATTAATTTAGCAAGGCATGGTGGCTCGCCTGTAGTCCCAGCAACTCTGGAGCCAAAAGAGGAAGGATTGCTTGAGACCAGCCTGGGCAACATAGCAAACCCCGACTGTACAGAAAATACAATTCCATGCTTGTGGACAGGAATAATCAATACCATGAAAATGGCCATACTGCCCAAAGTAATTGATAGATTCAATTCTATTCCCATCAAACTACTATTGACTTTCTTCACAGAACTAGAAAAAACTACTTTAAATTTCATATGGAACCAAAAAGAGCCCGTATAGCCAAGACAATCCTAAGCAAAAAGAACAAACCTGGAGACATCACGCTATCTGACTTCAAACTATACTACAAGGCTACAGTAACCAAAACAGCATGGTACTGGTACCAAAATAGATATAAATATCAATGGAACAGAACAAAGGCCTCAGAAATAACACCACACATCTACAACCATCTGATCTTCAACAAACCTGACAAAAACAAGCAATGGGGAAAGGATTCCCTATTTAATAAACAGTGTTGGGAAAACTGGCTAGCCATATGCAGAAAACTGAAACTGGACCCCTTCCTTACACCTTATACAAAAATTAACTCAAGATGGATTAAAGACTTAAATGTAAAACCCCAAACAGTAAAAACCCTAGAAGAAAGCCTAGGCAATACCATTCAGGACATAGGCATGGGCAAAGACTTCATGACTAAAACACCAAAAGCAATGGCAACAAAAGCCAAAATAGACAAATGGGATCTAATTAAACTAAAGAGCTTCTGCACAGCAAAAGAAACTATCATCAGAGTGTACAGGCAACCTACAGAATGGGAGAAAATTTTTGCAATCTATCCATCTGACAAAGGGCTAATATCCAGAATCTACAAGGAACTTAAAACAAATTTATAAGAAAAAAACACCATCAAAAAGTGGGCAAAGGATATGAACAGGCACTTCTCAAAAGAAGACATTTATGCGGCCAAAAAACATATGAAAAAAAGCCCATCATCACCGGTCATTAGAGAAATGCAAATCAAAACCACAATGAGATACCATCTCACTCCAGTTATAATGGTGATCATTAAAAAGTCAGGAAACAACAGATGCTGGAGAGGATGTGGAGAAATAGGAACACTTCTACACTGTTGGTGGGAGTGTGAATTAGTTCAACCATTGCGGAAGACAGTGTGGCAATTCCTCAAAGATCTAGAACAAGAAATACCATTTGACCCAGCAATCCCATTACTGGGTATAATCCTTTGGGTATCCAAAGGATTATAAATCATTCTACTATAAAGACATATGCACACATATGTTTACTGCAGCACTATTTACAATGGCAAAGACTTGGAACCAACCCAAATGCCCATCAATGATAGACTGGATAAAGAAAATGTGGCCTGGGCACAGTGGCTCATGCCTGTAATCCCAGCACTTTGGGAGGCAGAGGTGGGTGGATCACCTGAGGAGTTCGAAACCAGCCTGGCCAACATGGTGAAACCCCGTCTCTACTAAAAATACAAAAATTAGCCAGGCATGGTGGCGGGTGCCTGTAATGCCAGCTATCAGGAGGCTGAGGCAGGAGAATTGCTTGAACCTGGGAAGCAGAGATTGCAGTAAGCCAAGATCATGCCATTGGGGATATAAATAAGGCAAGTTTGAGTTTAAAAAAAAAAAAGAAAAGAAAACACAAAAACTAGCCAGGAATGGGGCACACACCTATAGTCCGAGCTAGGCAGGAGACTAAAGTGAGTGGACTGCTTGAGTCCGGGAGGCAGAAGTTGCAGTGAGCAGAAATTACACCACTGCACTCCAGCCTAAGCAACAGAGCAAGACTGTCTCAAAACAAACAAACAAACAAACAAAACCAAAATACTCTGAATGAGATTTGGGGAGCTTTTGAGTTGATAAACACATCCATGACCTGGGAGGGTGGCACACTCAGAAAGGGCATGGAAGCTCTGTACCTCCTGCCCCAGTACCTTGCCTTATGCATATCTTCCATTTATTTGGCTGTTTCTGAGTTATATCCTTAATAATAAAACTGTAAGTATAGCACTTCTGTGAGTTCTGTGAGTACTTCTAGTGAATTATCTAACCTGAGGGAGAGTCATGCGAAACCCCGAATTTATAGTGGGGGGGTAGATATGCAAGTAGCCTGGGGACCCCATTTGTGGCTGGCATCTAAAGTAGAGGCAGCTTTATGGAACTGAGTCCTTAACTTGTAGGGTATATGCTAAGTACAGGTAATGTAGTGTCAGAATGGAGCTGAATTATTAGACACCCAGTTGGTGTCAGAGAATTGGAGGAACTAGTGCAGGAACAACAGATTTGGTGTAAAACACACACACACACACACATACACACTTATCAACCACACTGTATCCCTGGGGGGGGGGGAATTTCTGAACTGGAATCTGAGCAAATCTGGAGACCTGATTACCATAAAAGAAGACACACGTGGAGATCAAGAATCCAGTTAAGCAACACAAGGATACAGATTAAAGCAATTTAAGAGAAATATCAACCAAAATGCAATGTATGTGCCTAACTGGGATCCTGATTGGAGAGACCTACAATCAACATGCCTACAATCATGTGGCATTCATGACACAATATGGCAAATTTGAATACTGCCTGGATATAAATAATATTAAGGAATTATTGTTTACTTTTAAGTATGAATAGTATTATTATTATGGTTTTTAAAGTCCTTTTCTATTAGTCATACATACTGAAGACTACGAAATAATATGAATGGGACTTCTAAAATAATCCAGGAAGTGTAAATTTTTAAAAAGATTGGCCATGTGTTATAATTGTAAAAACTGGGTGATGGGCACATGAGAACTAATTATTCAAGTCTCTCTCCTTTTAGAATATTTGAAAATTGCCTTAGTTGAAAAGTTTTTAGAACATAAAGGGAAATGTAAATGAGAAATTATTAAATTTTCAAACATCCAATGAAATCCAAAGATGATTAGTCTGGAGCATATGAAAAAAAATTCACCTATAAACAAATACAGGGATTAGCAAAGAAGGAGAGAATGATGGGGAAGGAAAGGAAAGTGACAGAAAAATAAATAGCAGCAGATGAGTACACAGATTTCCCAGTTGGACACTCTTCACCTTAAGCCACTGAACATACCTGCAGCTCCTGCGCAATCTGCTCTACTTTCAATTCTAACGCCTTATAACTTTCTAGAAGAGCGTCCTTCTCTGTTTTAAGTTTTTCATTTTCTTCAATCAGTTTCTGGTCCTGCTTAATTTTTTCCAGGCTGACGTTAGACCCTAAATTAAAGTCACCAACAGCCAAACTTTCCCTATAAAAACAAATTCATTTATTTTGAAAAACAAACTGTATAAGGCTGACACAGAAAACACATCTAAGTTATCTTGGTCCTTTTATACCCCAATATATCTGAAAGTTAATTTTGAAAACTAAAATATTTACCTAGTTCATAATATTAAAAAATAATTTAATGCAAACAAGATTTTATAACTGAAGTCATAATTCAATAATGCCTCTAATTCTCAAAGAAAATATATTCCAACTTCTTCATAGCACTACCAACTACAAAGTAAAAAGCATTTCTTTATTAGTTTTTTTCCAATCCCTCTTGTGAGCCCCCCGTGATCCCCCCATCCTGTGATCCCCTGTGATCCCCCCGTCCACCACCTCCCACCCCCATTTGACAGTTTAGCTCTTAAAGCACTGATGAGATCCCATTAAACAGCTATATCATCCAACATACAGCATCATGGCCTGGACCATGATATAGAAGAATGTTTTGATACATATAAATATCAAATCTGGATTTCTACTTCAAGTTGATGATTTAAAATTACCTAAAAAGTAAACTATTCGGAATGATCAAACTCCATCACAAGTTTTCACAAGAAGAGCGAGCCTCACTTTTATTAAAAAAGTAAAGGCAATTTCCTGAAACTCTTTAAAATATTCCTAAAGCCATAGGAAAAACTTCAAATCTTATCTGAAATTCTGACTTTGCCTGAATAATTCAGATTTAGGAGAAGATTTTTATTTTTGATAAGTGTATTCCAAATAGTTGGCATGAAAAGTTGGTATGTAAACTTTTAAATAATTCAGGAATTATTTTTCTTTCAAAATAGCTTTTAATGAAAATATCCCTGCTAAAGCAGAGAGGAATACATTTGAGAAAAATAGAAATATCAGCATCAGCCCTTAAAATCACTGACACAGTAAAGGATTCCAAAAGCATAAGCCTTAACTTCTATTCTACTACGACAGGGACCTCTACCATGAATTAGAAATTAGTGAAGACTAAATTCTTACTTTGGAAATGTTATAAGATTGCCTGCATCAGTTTCATCCTTCAAGTCAAGACTCATTTTCTCACTTAAGTGCCCCTTGGGCCTGCTGAAGTTTGACTGGTTTGATCTATGCCCCCACAAAGGAATGGGGCTTTTGAGGTTCCCAAGAACAAGTTGACCAGGATCCAATTTTTTTTCCTCACAGATGTCAGTTCTGGAAGTAAGTCTGCATTTCTCTGCAAATCCTTTCTTAAATACCTCTTCCCCTATATCCACACTGCCATACTCAGCCTGAGCAATAACTGTTCCATCTTCAGAGGTTGCTTTAATTCTCATTTTTATTTCCTTTTCAAAAATCAAGCTCCCCAAAAAGGTTGTGCCCTAAGAAAGAAGAAAACATAAACCAGCTACACCAACATGTTTCTCTTCCCTTATTTTGTTCCTACCCATTTTTTCCAAGCATCATATTTCTTCATTCTAAAATCTCTATATTACCTTGTTGTTGGCTATAATATGCAAATATGCATCTCCACATATATGAATGTATTCCAATTACACACTTGCTAAAATGAAGTAGAGCTAAATACTTGTATAGGCAGCCATATTTATAAATCTAAAAATGTATACTAAGTAAATATCCTAGAATAGTTTTTTTTTAACCCAGCAGATTACGTTGATTACTTTGGCCCCAACTAAATATAATGGTCTCCTGAAAAGCAATAGCACATAAAAATGAATCTCTGATATCTAGAAAATGTACTCGATTTTACAAAACTTTAAAAGTTTTAGAGGCAGAGTCAGGAACTCTGGTTTTAAAGTAAGACGAGCAGAAGCGAAAAAAACCACAAACCGAAAGCTCAAAATATGAACAAATTCTTTAAAAATCAACAAACTGAAATTATAAAATGTGAGGTGTCACAAATACACATTCAAAACTTTTTTTTCTTCTTTTTTGAGACAGAATCTCACTCTGTCGCACAGGCTGGAGTGCAGTGGCACAATCTCGGCTCATTGCAACCTCCGCCTACCCGGTTCAAGCGATTCTCCTGCCTCAGCCTCCCCAGTCACTGGGACTACTGGCACATACCACACCTGCCTAATTTTTGTATTTTTAGTAGAGATGGGGTTTCACTGTGTCAGCTGAGCTGGTCTCAAACTCCTAACCTCAAGTGATCCGCCCACCTCAGCCTCCCAAAGTGCTGGGATTACAGGGGTGAGCCACCGCGCCTGGCCTTCTACATTCAAAACTCTCTTAAATAGACTTTTGCTTAAGAGGGCTACAACTGTACAACTGGCATATGAGAAATTAGGTGCTTGCTAACTTTGAGCTATTGAATATCTATCAACAGAACTAAGCAAAGATATACCTAAAATATATTTGGGATTGGAACATATTGAGACTTAATTGTAATAAGAACTTATCTACTCCTCCATAAAACTGTAATTACTAAAATTACTTCGACACAATCTAACTACTCTTCCCAAATCTCTCTAGGTTATTTTCCTGAATTTCACCCTGTGCATACTATAAAAGAAATTAAAAGTAAGTATTCTTTTTCGGAATATATAAAGCATAAATTTAAAACACAAAATGGGTAGGTACAGCTCAAATTTACTGGTTCACAACTTCCTTGAAATAGGGACATCATCTGATGAAACGTATCTCTCTTAGAAGGTGGAGCTGTATTTTTAGCTACATTCCCACTCTATAAATATGAAAACATAGTTTATGCAAACAAAGCAAACCAAATAGGACATCATACCTGTAATAATCAGACAAACAAGAGTGTAAAAAACACACTAAAAACCACAAAATACAAACCAGTCACATTTTTAAAAGAAATAGGGGGTGTGGGGAAGTCAAGGTCCAAGAAACCAAATAACATTTTTAAGAACTATTTTCTCTTCTTTAACTACACAGTAGTATAGAGGGTAAAAGTGAGACCGATGTAGGAATTCTTAACCTTTTTGTGGCCATGGGGCTCCTTTATCAGTCAGGTGAAATCTTTGGACTTTTTCTCAGAATGTTTTTAAATGTATGAAATACATAGGATTACAAAAAAAAATTATTTCATTGGGACACATTTATTTTTTATTTTTTTATTTTTTGAGTGAAGTCTGGCTTTGTCACCCAGGCGGGAGTGCAGTGGCGCTATCTCGGCTCACTGCAAGCTCCACCTCCCGGGTTCACATCATTCTCCTGCCTCAGCCTCCCAAGTAGCTGGGACTACAGGCGCCCACCACCATGACCAGCTAATTTTTTGTATTTTGTAGTAGAAATGGGGTTTCACCATGTTAGCCAGGATGGTCTCGATCTCCTGACCTCGTGATCCGCCCACCTCAGTCTCCCAAAGTGCTGGGATTACAGGCGTGAGCCACCACACCCAGCTGACACATTTATTTTAACAACAGGTTGAGGATACCTGGGCCTACAATGATGCATCTGAAGGGGCAGAGAACAAGACTCAAACTACATATGCTCAAGAATCACCAACTATCACTACCCAAAAAAAAAAGAAAGAAAGAATTTTTTAGATGGGGTCTTGCTATGTTTGCTCAAGCTGGTCTTGAACTCCTGGGCCCAAGCAATCCTCCCACTTCAGCCTCCTAAATAGCTGTGATTACAGGCACACATCCTGTGCCTAGCTGAAAAAATAATTTTTTAAATCCACAAAACAAGAAAATACTTTAGGTTAACAAAAACACAGGTTTTATAAATTTTTCAAGGCATAAAATTCCTATAAGAAAATACTTTAGGTTAACAAAAACACAGGTTTTATAAATTTTTCAAGGCATAAAATTCAGAAATACACACATTATATCAAGAGGTTTGAATTCACCAAGAATATCAATTAAATAACAAATACGGTCCAGAAGTTATCACCAATCAAATGGGATCAAGTAGGCAAAGCTAACAACCTCAAAATATAACTAACTGAAATATATGTTAGGATTTTAATCAATTAGATGTAGTTTTCCAGTTAACCTCTTTCACATAAAAACCCTTGGTTTCAACTCTTATTATCAAAAGTCTATCTAAAATTCAAGAACAACTTCTGCCCCTAGGAAGTCTTTGAAAATTATTGCTGGTATATGTGGAATTATTAATATTTCAAGAAACCCTGTCTTTGGGCAATATGCGAATTCAAATGGAAATAACCTATTTTCTACAAAAGTTTCAATTACCTAAAGCTGAATGTTCTAAAGGTCCATTACTCCTTGCATAGAATTTTTATGCGGAAATCTAATTTTAGATTTCTCTCTGAATTCAAATTCATTTTAGTTACAGTCACCAATCACAATTAGTATGAAGTGGTTCAAACAGATTCTCCCTGAATCATATATAATCATAAACACAGAACCTTGACCTTGAAATAAAATCTGAGTCTTCCTCAGTTCCAACTAACAAAAAGAATGACAGAGTATATGATACATGGGTGTTTTAATACTACACTTTACCAAAAATATGTATGTTTTCTCTTTATATATATATAATACATATAAACATTTAATTTTTATCATAAGAAATATATTTTCCACTAACCCTTATGAGCTGGAGATATATACCTGCACTTAAAAAATATATTTAGGTATTTAAAAGGTATAAAACTTAACTTTTTTCTTTTTTTTTGAGACAGGGTCTCACAGCCTTGACCCCTCAAGCTCAAGCAATCCTCCCACCTCAGCCTCCTGAGTAGCTGGGACTACAGGCATGTGCCACCATGCCCAGCTAATTTTTTTGTATTTTTTATACAGACAGGGTTTTGTCATGTTGCCCAGGCTGGTCTCACACTCCTGGACTCAAGCCATCCACCCACCTCAGCCTCCCAAAGTGCTGGGCTTATAGGCATGAGCCACCACACTGGGCAAAACTTAACTTTTTAAAATAAATCTGATCATTGGTTTAGAACATAAGGCTTTCAATCATTAAAAAAGATGAATGTCACTTTTTAGAAATATATTTCATTCTGTTTTCCAAACTGGTAAGCTTCATTCAGAAACAAGAAAGGATCACTTGCTTTCTACTTTAGTCCCCTGAATTCTGCCTGTATCTATTAGAAAACAAGCTAAAAGGCCTTTAAATTGTTAAACACAAATTCCAAGCTCTAGCTCTCATTCCCTTACTCTACATATAATTTTTAAAGTCAGGCATGTAGGAATAGTAATGTAACATTCTCTTGATCTTCAGCAAACTACCATTCTGAGTATCAATTCTGACTGTGCTGTAGCATAGCATGAAAGTGTTAGTTAAAAAAATGTGAAGGAATTTCAGTGCCCAGGACACCTTCTGGAAAAGGGGAAGGAGGGAGGTACTTGTGTTGTTACTGAATCCCTACTGTTCATCTATTTATTCAAATGCTAGATAAACTAATGCTCATCTAACACCTACCTGGCAGGGAAATTAGGCACAGAAAAGTGAATACTTATCTCTACCAAACTCACTAAGCTTGTAGGGGAAGAAAAAATTACAACTTTATAGGCTTTATATATGGAATGACTAAAACACCACAGAGGACCGGGTAAGTGGGTATTATTAGCAAAGACTTCATATAGAAGATTAGAGTTGAGCTTTGGGCTGAGAATTAATAACTAAACACGGACTTTCTAAGCAGAGCTATTCAAGAATAGCTCATTTTTTTCCAGAAAACATTGTGTGCCAATTAGCTTAACTCTAATCAATGATCTTTTTACTGAACTAAGCATCCAAATACAAATGTTTGGCCGGGTGGCTCATGCCTGTAATCCCAGCACTTTGGAAGGCACAGACGGGGGGATCTCTTGAGGTCAGGAGTTCAAGACCAGCCTGGCCAATATGGTGAAACCCCATCTCTACTAAAAATACAAAAATTAACCAGGCGTGGTGGCGGGTGCCTGTAATTCCAGCTATCAGGAGACTGAGGCAGGAGAATTGCTTGAATCCAAGAGGCGGAGGTTGCAGTGAGCCGAGATCATGCCATTGCACTCCAGCCTGGGCAACAAAGCAAGACTTCATCCCCCCACCTAAAAAAAAAATATATATATATACACATTTATATATATATATATATATATATAAATGTTTATATACAGTACCATATATAAAGAACCTTTAAAACACACAAAAACATTCTCAGCTGCAGTTTATTAATTCAGTTCTAAAATTAACTTTTTTAAATATCTTTTTCCCCCTTGATTCATGTGTGTTTCAATCAACATAAATCTGTGCATTTTACTATGAAAAGAACAATAGACTTGAGTTCTAGGCCTAGCTCTTCCCTAATTAGCTTCACGACTTGAAGTCATTTAATTATTCCAGACTACAATTTCCCTATATGTAAAACAAAGTGAGAGCAGATAATATTCTAAGGTCTGTAAACAAGATTTTAGAGTTTTATGCATGCAAGAAATCCAAAACAAGCCTCCCCAACCTTGGTCAAAGCATTTATATTAAAGAAGAAAGTAACAAACTTTAGATTTTAAACCAGAAACTTGGGGTGTAATTTTATAATATCTATATTTCATGTTTATGAAAGCCTGAGTTTCATGTACAGAAATGTTTTTTATAAGTAACTACATAGCAGACAAAACTATACCCAACACACCTACAAGATTCTCAAAGGAAAATAGAGGCAATTTTAATTAATTTTAATTAATTAAATTTTAATTAATTTCTTTATAATGCTTACAATGATTAAACTGTTTTCCACATGACCTACTTGAGCTGCTATTATAAATCAGAATTACAAACCTGATTACTTTGCAATGTAATATCTCTCACCAGCATTACCATTTACCAAAAGAATCATCTTTGTATAACAGATTTTAAAAGAGGTAGGATTCCTGTAAGACTACCCCTGAAATTATCGAAATGTCTTCCAGAATTAGGTTACCAACCCAAAATTCAATGGAAAGGAATATAAACTAGAATCCACATAAGCAAAACATTCACTGCCAATTATTACATCGGACAGTATGAGCCTCTGCCAAAATGATACAATCTGATTAATTATAACCCCATTAATTTCAAATTTGTGGTATTTATGGCCAGGACTAGGTAAAGATCACTTTTATTTAATAAATACTTTCCCAAAACAATTACAGAAATAACTGCATTCATTATTTTCTCCATCATATAAGAGACTATCCTTGGCTGGGTGCAGTGGCTCATGCTTGTAATCCCAGCACTTTGGGAGGCCAAGGTGGGCGGATCACCTGGGGTCAGGAGTTCGAGACCAGCCTGGCCAACACGGTAAAACCCTGACTCTACCAAAAATACAAAAATTAGCTGGACGTGGTGGCACAGGCCTGTAATCCAGCTATTTGCGAGGCTGAGGGAGAAGAACTGCTTGAACCTGGGAGGCAGAGGTTGCAGTGAGCCGAGATCACGCTACTGCACTCCAGCCTGGGCAACAGAGTCAGCCTCTGACTCAAAAAAAAAACAAAAAGAGACTATCCTTTTAAACATTTACATCAGAAGAAACTATTTACATATATATGTGTATGTCATTCTTATCTGTTCAATGTTTACCTAGCAAAGATGAGCATTAAATATACAATTGCTTTCTAATTATAATTCCTATTTTTCACTAATTTATACGGACTTTTATATTAAAGTAAGATTTAACTATACCTACATTTTGTTTCAAGCACATAGTTTTACTTTCATTAGCAAAAATATTTAAAATCCGTGACTTGCCTGATCAAACTGGGTAACTTCTTGATTAGAAGGAATGTGTAGTCCCCAAAGTTTATACTTTTTGGCAACACTAGAAAACTGCAGCTCCAAAGGAATTTCAACTATATCAGATCGATTTAGAATTTCAGTATTTCCATAGTCAATGTACCTCACCAGACACTGGAAAAAATAAGAGACAAATACGAATACTGACCCCAGATTAAATATTTCCAAAGAAACCACCAATTTGCTGCTCTCTGTTAATGACCTGTAT
Source organism: Pongo abelii (assembly GCF_028885655.2). NCBI lineage: Eukaryota > Metazoa > Chordata > Mammalia > Primates > Hominidae > Pongo > Pongo abelii. The sequence goes on from NC_071991.2 coordinate 61,466,607, forward strand.
ATCAAAATAGCATTCTTATCTCAAAATGACAAAATACATTCAGAAATAGATCTCTAATAATATCTTCAAAATAAAAAAAAATCCACAGTCCATGAAATTACAGTGATTTCTTTACTTGTTACTAGTTAAATTCCAATAGTACCATTTCTCATTAGGGTGCTTTTTGTTTTTAGACAATTGATATTTTAAATAAACATCAGCCTATGAAGCTTACAGCTCTCTCCTGTTTCTCCTAATGTTAAAATCAATCGACATTCAATTCAATTTCAAGTTGGAAAGAATAAAATCTGAAAAGAAAGGCAAAGTTATCAAACTTCCTTTGATACAATTAAACTCACTCCAGGTAGACCATGTAAACTAATCAGATTCACCACCCTGACCTCCAGCTCTACATCTGTTTAAAAAGTAAAAAAGAAAAATAGTTATTACAAGGTCAAACATCATGCTGCCCTTTAATTTAAAAAATTAAAGCCAATTGAAAAGCAAATGTAAAATATCATCTCCAGTTGTCAAATTATGGGAGAGAGGTCAATTAGAAAGTTCCATTCCACTAAAATAAACCATTATCTATGACAGCAAAAAATGAAATTTTTTTAAACCAAGCTATTCAGAATATTAATCAAATTGTTACATCTTATTACACCAAAGAAAATATTTATGAAACATAAATATTTTTAATTTTTTCTCTTTTATCCTTAACCACTTTCCCAGGTTCAGTAAAAACATACATATTATAATTTAAGTACAGAAAGCAGGTGTAGAAAAAACACCAAAGGAAATCTTACAGAGGTGCTTTCACACAGCCTGCAATATGCAACTGCCACCAAACAGCTATTCAGAATTCTGTCTCCCTAAATCCTCTTAAAAATCCTCCACAAATTCACAATGTAAAAAAAAAAAAGCTTAACACAAAGAAAACTCACCACATTTAACCCAGGCATAAGAAAGTGGCAAGCCAATCGTTATTATTAACAATATTCACATCAACTAAATAAAAGATATACCTAACTTCAGAAGGATCAATCAAAATGTTCTTCTCCTACTTATAAAGCTTAATAAAATCAACATTTAAAAGTTACTCATTATCAAGAACCAAATATAATTATTAAGATCTGAGGTAGGCTGGGCACAGTGGCTCACTCCTGTAATCCCAGCACTTTTGGAGGCTGAGGCGGACGGATCACCTGAGGTCAGAAGTTCGACCAGCCTGACCAACATGGTGAAACCCCGTCTCTACTAAAAATACAAAAATTAGCCAATGTGTTGGTGGGCGCCTGTAATCCCAGCTACTTGGGAGGCTGAGGCAGGAGAATAGCTTGAACCTAGGAGGCAGAGGTTGCAGTGAGCCAAGATCGTACCACTGCACTCCAGCCTGGGCGAAAGAGAAAGACTCCATCTCAAAAAAAAAAAAAAAAAAAAAAAAGAACTGAGGTAAAAAGAACTAGTCACCAAAAATAACCTACATATTATATAATCTATTCTTGAATAATCTGAGGTGATTATAAAACAACATGTTTTTTAGCAATTAATTTCTTCTGTTTTAATCACTGAACCAGGTATCAGTACTATGAATAAGCAATGAAGTGCTAAATAAGCATCAAATTTTGGAACCACAATAAATATTTCTTAAAGCAAAAAAAAACTGAACACTTAATTTCCTGCCTTTTCAACGCTGATGATTTTCAGTACTTTGCATCTGTACCAACACTGATCTTCAGAAAATAATCCACCATAAATCTACAAAGAGAAAAGAAAGCAAAATTACTTGGCATTTAAAGCATGCTGAAAAGATCAGAATAAAGGTTAGCATTTAAGCTCTTCCTATATGTCAATAAGTACTTTATATATAACTCATTTAATTCTCACAATCCTATGAGGCAGGTACTTTGTATATGCCACTATGTATCCAAAGACATAAACTAGTAAACTGCAGAACCAAGATTCAAACTTCTGACTTCAGAGTTCATTATGCTATTCTGCATCTCCAAAATGAGGAGGGAGGGGTATAAAAAGTAAAAAAAAAAAAATTTTAAGGCACAAGCATCAAACACTTAAAATCACACTATTATAATATCTGAGGCGATAATTGGTATAATTTTTTTTAACATAAACATGGCAAGTACATGCCACATAAGTCTAACTTGCAACTATAGTGGAATTCATATTTCCTACCAACCAAGAAAGATTTCATACTTTTTACTTTACGTATAAGGACATTAGTCCTATTAAGTAGATAAAACTAAATTAGATAATATCTTTAATACTGAACTTTATATTTCAATTGAATGATGTTTAATAAAAGAATAAAGAGAAAATTTACGTACTTTCAATCATTTTCTTTTCTTTTTTTTTTTTGAGACAGGGTCTCATTCTGTCGCCAGGCCTGGAGTGCAGTGGAGCAGTCACGGCTCTCTGCTGACTCGACCTCCCCAAGCTCAGGTGATCCTCCCACCTCAGTCCCCAGGGTAGCTGGGAACATGGGCACGCACCACCACGCCTGGGCTAATTTTTGTATTTTTTTTCTTTTTTTTTTTTTGGAGAGGCAAGGTCCTGCTGACTCGACCTCCCCAAGCTCAGGTGATCCTCCCACCTCAGTCCTCAGGGTAGCTGGGAACATGGGCACGCACCACCATGCCTGGGCTAATTTTTTTTTTTTTTTTTTTTTTTTTTTTTGATAGAGGCAAGGTCTCACCATGTTGCCCAGGCTGGCTTTCATTTTCTCGAACTTCAAAGTAGCCTTAGCACTACTGGCACTTGGGACCAGATGAGTGTGCGTTGAGTGGCAGAGTGGGGCTGTCCTCTGTCCTGTACATTGTAAGATGTTTACCAACATCCCTTCTGGCCTCTACACACTAGTTGCCAATAGCACCACTTCCAGTTGTGACACGCAAAAATGTCTCCAAACACCATCAAATGCCTCCTGAAGGTGTCTATGATTTAGATGGATATCATTTGGATATCATCCACCAAATCTCATGTTAAAATCTGATTCCCAATGTTGGAGGGGGGCTTGGTAGGAGGTGACTGGATAGTAGAGGCAGATGCCTAAAAATGGCTTGGTGCCATTCTCATGGAAGTGAATGAGTTTTCACACATAGTTCCTAAGAGAACTGGTTGTTGAAAAGAGCCTGGCACCTCTTCCTCCCTTTGCTTCCTCTCTCACCATGTAATCTACAGACACTGGCTCCTCTTCACCTTCTAATATTTGTGGAAGCACCCTGAGTCCCTTGTTAGAGTTGTATAAAAAGCAGAAAGACTTTTTTTTAGAAGACACAAGCATCAAACACTTAAAATCATACTATTTTAATGTCTGAAGACATAATTGGTATAATTTTTTTAAAACATAAACATGCGAAGTACATGCCACTTAAGTCTAACTCTCAACTATACTATGTTGGACTATGCTTTTTGTACAGTCTACAGAACCATGAACCAAATAAACCTCTTTTCTTTATAAATTACCCAGTCTCAGGTATTTCTTTACAGTAACAAAAATGAAGTAAGACATGATTGGATTGGGAAGGATACAAAAATCACTGCAGGCTGATAACTACTTTTTTTGAGATAAGGTTTTACTCTGTTGTCCAGGCTGGAGTGCAGTGGCATGATCATAGCTCACTGTAGCCTCAAACTTCTGGGCTCACATAATCCTCCCACCTCAGCCTCCCAAATATCTGGGACTACAGGCACACACACCATACCTAGATTTTTTTTTTTTTTTTTGTAGAAACAGGGTCTCACTATGTTGCCCAAGACTGGTTTTGAACTCCTGGCCTCAACCAATCCTCCTGCCTTGGCCTCCCAAAGTGCTGGGATTACGGGCATGAGCCCCCATGCCTGGCCTTAACCGCTTTAAATCATACATTCTCAACTGGGGCAATATCCCTAAGGGGAAGAAAAGTGGTCCTTATGGAGAGTTGGAAATCTTAAATATTACAATGGTCTGTAGCCCTCCAAAGTTCAACCCTACTGAGAACATAGTTATTATATACTGTATATCTGTAGTATTAAAATATCTGAAGGGGAGAAGGCCCATTAGGCCATTAGGGAGAAAACAGGTCTAAAAATGCTCCTTAGGAGGGAATAATGAGAAAAATGGCTGAAGAATACTGCTTTAAGTTATGGATTATAAAATTAATTTCAATGTATGACTCTGAACTAGGACAAATCCACAGATTTATTTTATGAAACCTAAACACCAAACCTATTCACCAAAACAATAAAGTACACATAAATTCAGACAAACAAATAAATAAATAACAATTTAAATGCTACAAAGGATAAGTGTATTCAATTCATAATTAACTCCGGTTTCTTCAGCTAACATTCAACAACTAAAGGGCAAGAGAGAGCAGTAACAGTATGGTACTCTCTCCCAACCCTGGTAAGAAAATAGGGGTAGTAGCAAAAATAGCTAACAATCAACAGTCCTAACCAATTTCAATCCCCGCAAAAGACTGCATCATCTTTAATTAAGGCTTTCTAATAACATCACAATATGATTAATAATTTCGTATAAGGTAAACGGCAGATATGCAATAGTTTATTACAAACCAGGTGAGGCAGGGCTGGGAACACTTGTGTCCAAGAATAGAGCTGGTACTATAATGCCTAACCTTGTTTTTACTCTAACTCGCTACTTTAAATTTTGTCCTGTTTGTCTCTTTAATCACCTAGCCTTGCTTCTCATGTAAATAAGACTCTCTCTAGCTGGGAAAGCCGGACAAACTCCAATTGACCCCTTAACTTACAAGACACTAAGGGCTCCTTACCCAACCTCCTTCCGCAAGCAGTTGACCTGTGTAAGCAGATCCTCAGCATTTCAAAGGAGCCCAATTAACTGATAAGGTACTGGCACAAACAAAGTATGAAGTTCCCAGGATTTTTCTCAAAGAGATAACAACATAAAGCCTTGAGTTCGTGTCCGGCATAGCATTTATATCTAATTATAATGAAGGATTTAGAGCTCTGCACCTGGTACCGTTGCTTTTTGTAACCATTTGTCTTTTAAATTGTTTATCTCTCTGTAACCATTTGCTTCTTTCGATTCTTGCATGTTTTTACTTCTGTAGAATTATTGCATTTGAGTTCCCCTTCCCTTCCTAAACCAAGGTATAAAAGTTAATCAAGCCCCTTCCTCGGGGCCGAGAGAATTTTGAGCGTTAGCCGTCTCTTTGGCCGCCGGCTTAAATAAAGGACTCTTAATTCGTCTCAGTGTGGGGCATTTTCTCTAACTCGCGTAGGTATAACAGTACTCAACAAAGTGAAGAATCTGAAGTTCGCGGCTCTGTTAGTGTAATACAACCACCAAAACATACAAATCTATCCCAGATAGACTTATCTGTTCTCATGACATAGTGAAAACTATATATTCACTCTCATTGTGCCTGGGCCCAATCTTCTCCTCCCACAACTCCATTGTTCACAGCCTATGACCCTCCTACATGGTGGCAAAGGGAGAGAACCATTTAGATCACCAAGGAAAACTGACAAAGTATAATCCATTTATGAACAATCAGAAGTAGCTGATTAATCACTTATAATCAGATGCCTATTACTGACACTTGTTTAAATTTTTGATAATGTAATTAATTTTATATTCAATAGAAGAAAAGGAGTATGTCTTAATTTATAACAATATTCAACACAGTCATAGGTCAGGCACAGTGGCTCACACCTGTAATCCCCCCATAAAAAAAATTTTAAAAATTGAGGAATGGGTTGGCTCCAATGATGGGTCTCAGATGGGCTAATTTTTATAGACAAGTCTCTGAAATAAATCTGTCAAAGAATCATATAGAGACACTTATCTGCATGCTCATTCTCCATTAATATAGAAGGCAGAATTGGCATTAGATTGTTTCAGCAAATAAAAGTAAAATCAGATTTATAAAGAAAAGAGGAGAGAGAGGTTCCAAGATGGCCGAATAGGAACAGCTCCAGTCTGAAGCTCCCAGCGTGAGCGACGCAGAAGACGGGTGATTTCTGCATTTCCAACTGAGGTACCGGGTTCATCTCACTGGGGCTTGTCAGACAGTGGGTGCAGCCCACGGAGCAGGGCGGGGTATCACCTCACCCAGGAAGTGCAAGGGGTCAGGAAATTCCCTTTCCTAGCAAAGGGAAGCCGTGACAGATGGTACCTGGAAATTCGGGACACTCTCACCCTAATACTGCACTTTTCCAATAGCCTTAGCCAACGGCACACGAGGAGATTATATCCCACGCCTGGCTCAGAGGGTCCCACGCCCACGGAGCCTCGCTCACTGCTAGCATAGCAGTCTCAGATCGAACCGCAAGGTGGCAGCAAGGCTAGGGGAGGGGCATCCGCCATCACTGAGGCTTGAGTAGGTAAACAAAACAGCAGGGAAGCTTGAACTGGGTGTGGCCCATCGCAGCTCAAGAAGGCCTGCCTGCCTCTGTAGACTCCACCTCTGGAGGCAGGGCATAGCTGAACAAAAGGCAGCAGAAACTTCTGCAGACTTAAACGTCCCTGTTTGACAGCTTTGAAGAGAGTGGTGGTTCTCCCAGCACAGACTCTGAGATCTCAGAACAGACAGACTGCTTCCTCAAGTGGGTCCCTGACCGCCGAGTAGCCTAACTGGGAGGCACCCCCCAGTAGGGGCAGACTGACACCTCATACAGCCAGGTGCCCCTCTGAGACGAAGCTTCCAGAGGAACGATCAGGCAGCAACATCTGCCGTTCTGCAATATTTGCTGTTCTGCAGCCTCCGCTGGTGATACCCAGGCAAACAGGGTATGGAGTGGACCTCCAGCAAACTCCAACAGACCTGCAGCTGAGGACCTGAAGGTCCTGACTGTTAGAAGGAAAACTAACAAACAGAAAGGACATCCACACCAAAACCCCATCTGTACGTCACCATCATCAAAGACAAAAAGTAGATAAAACCACAAAGATGGGGAGAAACCAAAGCAGAAAAGCTGAAAATTCTAAAAATCAGAGCGCCTCTTCTCCTCCAAAAGAACGCAGCTCCTCGCCAGCAACGGAACAAAGCTGGATGGAGAATGACTTTGACAAGTTGAGAGAAGAACGCTTCAGACGATTGGTAATAACAAACTTCTCCAAGCTAAAGGAGGATGTTCGAACCCATTGCAAAGAAGCTAAAAACCTTGGAAAAAAATTAGACGAATGGCTAACTAGAATAAACAGTGTAGAGAAGTCCTTAATGACCTGATGGAGCTGAGAACCATGGCATGAGAACTACATGACAAATGCACAAGCTTCAGTAGCTGATTTGATCAAGTGGAAGAAAGGGTATCAGTGATTGAAGAGCAAATGAATGAAATGAAGCAAGAAGAGAAGTTTAGAGAGAAAAGAGTAAAAAGAAACAAACAAAGCCTCCAGAAATATGGGACTATGTGAAAAGACCAAATCTATGTCTGACTGGTGTACCTCAAAGTGACAGGGTGAATAGAACCAAGTTGGAAAACATTCTTAAGGATATTATCCAGGAGAAATTCCCCAACCTAGCAAAGCAGGTCAACATTCAAATTCAGGAAATACACAGAACGCCACAAAGACACTCCTCGAGAGGAACAACTCCAAGACACATAATTGTCAGATTCACCAAAGTTGAAATGAAGGAAAAAATGTTAACGGCAGCCACAGAGAAAGGTCGGGTTACCCACAAAGGGAAGCCCATCAGACTAATAGCGGATCTCTCGGCAGAAACTCTACAAGCCAGAAGAGAGTGGGGGCCAATATTCAACATTCTTAAAGAAAAGAATTTTCAACCCAGAATTTCATATCCAGCCAAACTAAGCTTCATAAGTGAAGGAGAAATAAAATCCTTTACAGACAGACAAATGCTGAGAGATTCTGTCACCACCAGGCCTGCCTTACAAGAGCTCCTGAAGCAAGCACTAAACATGGAAAGGAACAATCGGTACCAGCCACTGCAAAAACATGACAAATTGTAAAGACCACCAATACTAGGAAGAAACTGCATCAACTAACGAGCAAAATAACCAGCTAACATCACAATGACAGGATCAAATTCACACATAACAATATTCACCTTAAATGTAAATGGGCTAAATGCTCCAATACAATTAAAAGACACAGACTGGTAAATTGGATAAAGAGTCAAGACCCAGCTGGGCACAGTGGCTCACGCCTGTAATCCCAGCACTTTGGGAGGCCGAGGCAGGCGGATCACAAGGTCAGGAGATCGAGACCTTCCTGGCTAACATGGAGAAACTCCGTCTCTACTAAAAATACAAAAAATTAGCTGGGCGTGGTGGCGGGCACCTGTAGTCCCACCTACTCAGGAGGCTGAGGCAGGAGAATGGCGTGAAAGTGGGAGGCTGAACTTGCAGTGAGCCGAGATCACACCACCGCACTCTAGCCTGGGCAACAGAGCAAGACTCCATCTCAAAAATAATAATAATAAAAACAGTCAAGACCCATCAGTGTGCTGTATTCAGGAGACCCATCTCACGTGCAGAGACACACATAGGCTCAAAATAAAGGGATGGAGCAAGATCTACCAAGCAAATGGAAAACAAAAAAAAAAGTCAGGGGTTGCAATCCTAGTCTCTGATAAAACAGAATTTAAACCAACAAAGATCAAAAGAGACAAAGAAGGCCATTACATACTGGTAAAGGGATCAATTCAACAAGAAGAGCTAACTATCCTAAATATATATGCACCCAATACAGGAGCACCCAGATTCATAAAGCAAGTCCTTAGAGACATACAAAGAGACTTAGACTCCCACACAATAATAATGGGAGACTTTAACACCCCACTGTCAACATTAGACAGATCAACGAGACAGAAAGTTAACAAGGATATACAGGAATTGAACTCAGCTCTGCACCAAGTGGACCTAACAGACATCCACAGAAGTTTCCACCTCAAATCAACAGAATATACATTCTTCTCAGCACCACATCACACTTATTCCAAAACTGACCACATAGTTGGAAGTAAAGCACTCCTCAGCAAATGTAAAAGAACAGAAATTATAACAAACTGCTTCTCAAACACATTCAAAACCTAGCAGAAAGCAAGAAATAACTAAGATCACAGCAGGACTGAAGGAAATAGAGACACAAAAAACTCTTCAAAAAATCAATGAATCCAGGAGCTGGTTTTTTGAAAAGATCAACAAAATTGATAGACTGCTAGCAAGACTAATGAAAAAGAGAGAAGAATCAAATAGACGCAATAAAAAATGATAAAGGAGATATCACCACCGATCCCACAGAAATACAAACTACCATCAGAGAATACTATAAACACCTCTACACAAATAAACTAGAAAATCTAGAAGAAATGGATAAATTCCTGGACACATACACCCTCCCAAACGAAACCAGGAAAAAGTTGAATCCCTAAATAGACCAATAACAGGTTCTGAAATTGAGACAATAATTAATAGCCTACCAACTAAAAAAAAGTCGAGGACCAGACAGATTCACAGCCGAATTCTACCAGAAATACAAAGAGAAGCTAGTACCATTCTTTCTGAAACAATTCCAAACAATAGAAAAAGAGAGAATCCTCCCTAATTCATTTTATGAGGCCAACATCATCCTGATACCAAAGCCTGGCAGAGACACAACAAAAAAAGAGAATTTTAGACCAATATTCCTGATGAACATTGATGAAAAAATCCTCAATAAAATACTGGCAAACCGAATCCAGCAGCACATCAAAAAGCTTATCCACCACGATCACGTTGGCTTCATCCCCCAAGATGCAAGGCTGGTTCAACATACCCATATCAATAAACGTAGCCATCATAAAAAGAGGACCAAAGACAAAAACCACATGATTATCTCAATAGATGCAGAAAAGGCCTTTGACAAAATTCAACAGCCCTTCATGCTAAAAACTCTCAATAAACTAGGTACTGAAGGAACGTATCTCAAAATAATAAGAGCTATTTATGACAAACCCCACAGCCAATATCATACTGAATGGGCAAAAACTGGAAGCATTCCCTTTGAAAACTGCACAAGACAGGGATGCCCTCTCTCACTACTCCTATTCAACATAGTGTTCGAAGTTCTGGCCAGGGGAATCGGGCAAGAGAAAGAAATAAAGGGTATTCAATTAGAAAAAGAGGAAGTCAAATTGTCCTTGTTTGCAGAGGACATGATTGCATATTAGCAAACCCCATTGTCTCAGCCCAAAAGCTCCTTAAGCTGATAAGCACCTTCAGCAAAGTCTCAGGATACAAAATCGATGTGCAAAAATCACAAGCATTCCTATACACCAATAACAGACAGAGAGCCAAATCATGAGTGAACTCCCATTCACAACTGCTACAAAAAGAATAAAATACCTAGGAATCCAACTTACAAGGGATGTGAAGGAACTCTTTAAGGAGAACTATAAACCACTGCTCGACGAAATAAAAGAGGACACAAATGGAAGAACGTTCCATGCTCATGGAGAGGAAGAATCAATATCGTGAAAATGGCCATACTGCCCAAAGTAATCTATAGATTCAGTGCCATCTCCATCAAGCTACCAATGACTTTCTTCACAGAATTGGAAAAAACTACTTTAAAGTTCATATGGAACCGAAAAAGAGCCTGCACTGCCAAGACAATCCTAAGCAAAAAGAACAAAGCTGGAGGCATCACGCTACCTGACTTCAAACTATACTACAAGGCTACAGTAACCAAAACAGCATGGTACTGGTACCAAAACAGAGATATAGATCAATGGAACAGAACAGAGCCCTCGGAAATGATACCACACATCTACAACCATCTGATCTTTGACAAACCTGACAAAAACAAGAAATGGGGAAAGGATTTCCTATTTAATAAATGGTGCTGGGAAAACTGGCTAGCCATATGTATAAAGCTGAAACTGGATCCCTTCCTTACACCTTACACAAAAATTAATTCAAGATGGATTAAAGACTTAAATGTTAGACCTAAAACCATAAAAACCCTAGAAGAAAACCTAGGCAATACCATTCAGGACACAGACATGGGCAAACACTTCATGACTAAAACACCAAAAGCAATGGCAACAAAAGCCAAAATTGACAAATGGGATGTAATTAAACTAAAGAGCTTCTGCACAGCAAAATAACTACCATCAGAGTGAATAGGCAACCTACAGAATGGGAGAAAATTTTTACAATCTACCCATCTGACAAAGGGCTAATAAACAGACTCTACAAAGAACTTAAACAAATTTACAACAAAAAATCAAACAACCCCATCAAAGTGGGCAAAGGATATGAACAGACACTTCTCAAAAGAAGACATTTATGCAGCCAAAAGACACATGAAAAAATGCTCATCATCACTGGTCATCAGAGAAATGCAAATCAAAACCACAATGAGATGCCATCTCACACCAGTTAGAATGGCGAACATTAAAAAGTCAGGAAACAACAGATGGTGGAGAGGATGTGGAGAAACAGGAACACTTTTACACTGTTGGTGGGACTGTAAACTAGTTCAACCATTGTGGAACACAGTGTGGCAATTCCTCAAGGATCTAGAACTAGAAATACCATTTTGACCCAGCCATCCCATTACTGGGCATATACCCAAAGGATTATAAATCATGCTGCTATAAAGACACATGCACACATATGTTTACTGTGGCACTATTCACAACAGCAAAGACTTGGAACCAACCCATATGTCCATCAATGATAGACTGGATTAAGAAAATGTGGCACATATACACCATGGAATACTATGCAGCCATAAAAAAGGATGAGTTCATGTCCTTTGTAGGGACATGGATGAAGGCAGAAACCATCATTCTGAGTAAACTATCACAAGGACAGAAAACCAAACACCGCATGGTCTCACTCATAGGTGGGAAATGAACAATGAGAACACTTGGATACAGGGTGGGGAACATCACACACCTGGGCCAGTCATGGGGTGGGGGGAGGGGGGAGGGATAGCATTAGGAGATATACCTAATGTAAATGACGAGTTAACGGGTGCAGCACACCAACATAGCACATGTATATATGTAACAAAGCTGCACGTTGTGCACATACACCTTAGAACTTAAAATATAATTTAAAAAAAAGAAAAAAAGGAAAGGGAAGGAGAAAAAAATTGAGGAATGTTTGCCAATTAAAAGAAAAAGAAAAAAAATAAGGCTCTACCACAATTTGTTCATTTTTCTAAGTAGGGCAACAGTTAAGGAGATAGGTTCTGTGGGTTTTTATACTTGATCTACCATTAATTAGCTAGTGACTTTCATAAAGTTATCCTGGCTATGCCTGAATTTCAAAAAAGGTGTAAAAAATAACACCTGCCTCATAAGGATGCTGTGAGCATTAAATGAGTTAGTACACACAAAATGCTTAGAATATCTGGCACTACCTCACAAAGGAAATAAATACTATTATAATTACTACTACTATTGTATTATATAAAGGACATTTAGTTAATCTCCAGTTTTGCCTACTAGCTGCCAATGAATATCTTTGTACAAACATCTTTGTCTACTTATAGAAATGTCCCAGGGTAAATTTTTGGCAGAGAATCTGATGCACTCAAGATTACAGTTACCTATTATATTGAAAAAGATGGTTAATACTCATATATAGTCACTTGATTTAAAACAAACATGCCAATACAATTCAGCAAAGAAAAGATGGTCTTTTCAATAAATAGTGATGGTATAACTATTTAGGAGGGAGTTTTTGTTGAGGATATATTTGAAGATTGGCTTTTTCACATTGTCTTTCATTCTTTGGCCTTGGCAAAGTGTACAGTAGATTTTCATGATCATTGCATACTTTTTGTCATTGAAATATATCTTTTATTTTTTAAATGCATTCATTTTACAGTTGTGACTTTATCATTTACTTTAAGAGGTAGAAATAAAAATGAAAATTAAAGTGAAAAAAATATACAGAATGCCTACAAATCAATCAAGACAAATAACCTAATTTAAAAATGGGGAAAAGATGTGAATAGGTACTTCACAAGACCCCTTCCAAAGGGCTAATAAAAATATTAAAACACAACCTCAGTACACTAGCAAACCAGGGAGCTAGTGAGGACATGGAGGAACTATAACTCTCATAAATTGCTGATAAGAATGTAAATTGGTTCAACACTTTTGCAAAGCTGTTTGGCAGTATCTACTTTGGCAGAAACATGCCTACCCTGAAATTTTGCGATTCTACTCTAGATATATGTGCAAAAGAAATGAGTCAATACATCCAGCAGAAGACTTATATAAGGATTTTACAGCAGTTTCATTCAGAGTAGTTAAAAACTGCAAAAAATCCAAATGCCCATCAAAGGAGAACAGATCAATAAATTGTGTTATATTTATACAATGAATGTTAAATAGCTTAAAAAAGAACAGACTACCAATACACTAATACACACAACAATATAAATGAATCTCAGAAACTATGTTCAACAAAAGAAGCCAGATACATACAATAAACTACATACTGCATGATTTAAGAACAGACATATGAATCTATGGTGATAGTGTCAGAATGATGGTTATACCTCTGATGGAGAAACTACTGACTAAGAATTGACTGAGAAGGGGCCTGAAGGAATTTTCTGAAATGATGGAACCATATGTTGATCTGGATGGTGGTTACATGGATACATACATACGTAAAAACTCACCAAGCTATATACTTAGGATCTTAAGAGATATATACCTTACTGTATACAAGTTATACCTCAGTAAAAAAGAAAAAAGCCAAATTGCTCTGCATAAAGATGCATCTTACAAATTTTTTGTGAATCAAAGTCAAAGGCAAGGAACCTAGTTTGTTCACCACTGCATACTTAATGCTTAATACAGTGCCAGGTACATGGCAGACAGTACATACGTTTTCTTCACTTTTGTTTTTTTGGCTAGAATAGAGTAGCTTTTAATTCTACTTTTCCTATTTTTAACTGTAGTAAACTATACATAACATAAAATTGACTATGCTGACCATTGTTAAGTGTACAGTTCAGTGGCATTAAGTACACTCATACTGTTTTGCAACCTTCGCCACCATTCATCATCCATCTCCACAGCTCTTTTCATGTTGTAAAACTGAAACTCTATACCCATTAATCAGTAACTCCCCATCCCCAATCTTCCCCCAGTCCCTGATAACCATCACTCACTTTTTCTCTCTATGATTTTGACTACTCTAAGTACTTCATACAAGTAGAACCATAACGGTATTTGTCCTTTTGTGACTGGCTTATTTTATTTAGCTAATGTCCTGAAGATTCATCCATGTTGTAGCTTACGTCAAATTTCCTTTCAAGACTGAGTAATATTCAGTCCATAAGTATTTTTGAATTAATAAATGTATCATAACAGTAGTTTATACAAATTCCAAAAATCAGCCTCTTCTTTTCAAATATACCAGAAACTCCAAAAACTAAATATCTAAGACATAGGAAAGCTGACAGGACGAATGAAATAATTATATTCAAGAATATGGCTCACCTTGTTTGGGTCAAGATTCCCCAAAACTGAACTGGCCTGGGGGCAAACTTCAGACAGTGAGCAACCAATCTTCATGATATCCTTATTTCTACTGATACTCTAGAAAGATCAGATATAGTATAAGATACAATAAAATATTATTTTATAGTGTTACACACTTGAGGGTTCTAAGCATGATAAACTTAAAAGATTTTAGGCCATTACAAATTAAATCAAGTTCTTATGTCTGTATTTTTTCATAATTTAAATGAGTTATTTATAAGAAATGAGACTAGGCCATAGAAAAAGTTTACTTCCCAATATGTTCAAATTAGGTAGAATTCAAACAAGATACCAAATATAACTAAATCATATGGAAAGGATTCCTTAAAGATTGATTTGATTGCAGAGCTCAAACTGGGAAATAAAAGATGATTCTGGAACATTTGATGGCGCCAGAAAGTAAAGAAATGCTAAAAACAAAACAAAACAAAACGGGTTGCAATGGCTCACACCTGTAATCCCAGCACTTTGGAGAGCCGAGGTGGGAGGATCATTTTTGAGCCCAGGAGTTTGAGACTAGCTTGGCAACATGGTGAAACCCTGTCTCTACAAAAATAATACAAAAAATTAGCCGGGCATGGTAGTGTGCACCTATAGTCCCAACTACACAGGAAGATGAGGTGGGAGGATTGCTTGAGCCCAGAAGTTCGAGACTGCAGTGAGCCATGATCACACTACTGCACTCTAGCCTTGGTGATGGAGATCCTGTCTTGAAAAAAAAAAAAAAGTGCTCAAAAAAGAATAGGAGACGTTTAAGGACAAGTACCAATCTGTGTTCTTTGGTGAACTTTGTCCCAATGGCCAAGGCGGAATAATTTAAACAACAAAATAAATAATGATAGCATAGGATTATAACCCACAGAATAAATATCCTTGAGTTTATATTAATATAAATAATTGAATAAATAAATGGCAGAGAAGAGACAGCTCTTCCTTATAGAAGAATTCCAATTAATAAATGTGGAAGGAATGAAGGGAATAGAAAATCATCATTAGGCAAGCACTAGAGCAATAAACAATAAAATTCATGGGTGAAAAGCTGAAGAGAAACTGGATTAGACAGCCACAATAAGTCTCCTAAAACATTTATTAATTACAAAAGAAAAGAGTAACTTTACAGTGAAAAAACCTGGAAGTTGCCACCTTACCCAAGTGAATCAAGGTTATCATCAATAAGAAGGTATATCACATCATGAAACCCCAATATGATATACTGAGAGGACTACAATATCAGTTCTGTGGAACTCTTGCTAATCTATTCATAAGAAATCATCAAACAAACCCAAATTAAAAGATACTCTACAAAATTACTAATATTCATCAGAAATGTCAAAAGTCTTGAAATACAAGGAAAAATTGAGGAACATTCAGAGGTTAAAGGAAACCAAAGATACACAACTAAATACAATTTGGGATTCTGTATTGGATCCTGGAACACAAAAAGACAAAAAACTGCTAAAATTTAAATAAGGGCTGTAGTTTAGTTAATAGCATTGTACTAATGTTAATTCCCTGGCTTTGATCACTGTACTGTGGTTATATAACACATTAGCATTAAAGGAAGCTGGGTGAAGAGTATACAGAGCCACATTCTAGCCTCTGTACTAATTTTGCAACATTCCTGTAAGTCAAAGTTTCTTCAAAATAAAATGTTAAATATATATATATGTTCTAAAGAAATATACCAACAAAATATTCAATAATGCTAGAAAGAACATGATTATCCGTGATGACTGAAAAAAAACTCTGAAAGAGCAGTTCAAAAAACATCATTATGAATATCAAAGTCTCAGCATAGAACAGGAATTGAATTCAAACTGACCCTGAGAAACAATAGAAGCAGCCTTTGTGAACAAACCCCTGGAATCAAAATATTCCATATAACTATATTTTTTCACTATACAGACTAAAACAAATAGGAGCTCTTTGTTTGTTTGTTTGGTGCAATCTCAGCTCACTGCAGTCTCAATCTCCTGGGCCCAGGCAATCCTCCCACCCTCAGCCTCCCACATAGCTGGGAACACAGGCATGCACCACCATGCCCGGCTAATTTTTTTTTTTTTTTTTTTTTTTTTTTTGTAGTGACAAGGTCTCACTATGTCGCCAAGGCTGGTCTCAAACTCCTGGGCTCAGGCGATCCTCTCACATAGGTCTCCCAAAGTGTTGGGATTACAGGCATGAGCCACCATGCCTGACCAGAAGCTTGTTCTTTCAAAGAAACAGGTGGAGTCAAATATGTCAGATTCCTTCAGCTGCCACTCATCCAATCTGAAGCGTCTGCTTATAAGTGGTTTATAAGGCAGAAGCCCACAGGGCAAAAAAAATGGAGAATATATGTGAGCAGATTTTCATCCTAATCTGCCTACGCATATTTCCAAATCTCTACTTAGTCTTCTCTATGCCTATATCCCACCATAACCCCAACCAAATTTGCCAATTTGCTTACTGAAATAACCACTACATTCATTTATATACCATTAGTAGTTTTAATGTTTAATATTTTCATGTGCATGTTTCCTGTTTTAAACGTTCTTCTACAAGAGCCTCAACTTCATGGTTTAACTCAGAGGTTGGCAAATTACAGCCGTCTGTTGTAGTAAATAAAGTTTACTGCATCACAGCTACACACACTCATTCACATTATGTCTATGGCTGCTTTGCACTATGTTCGCGAAATTGAATAGCTGCAAAACAAACTATATGGCCTAAAAATGGTAAAATATTCATCATCTGATCCTTTACAGAAAAAAAACTGCTGACTCTTGAATTTGCTCCAAATTCAATCAACATATTCACAAATAAAGTAAACTGAAATCAAAGTCTAGAGCTGCACTAGTGAATACAACAGCCAATACCCACTTGAAATATGGCTAGACTAAGGAGATAAGCTGTAAGTCTAATATGCACACTGGATTTCAAAGACAATATTAAAAAGGAAATATAAACTATCCTGTTCACATTTTTATGCTAATTATATTTTGAAACAATATTTTGGATATATTGAGTTAAATAAAATGTACTTATTAAAATGTCACCTGCTATTTTTAGTTTCTTCAATGTGGCTGCGAAAAATGTTTTAAAATTACTTACGTGGCTCATACATTTCTACTAGACAGCACTAGTCTAGAAAATCTTTTTACACTGATAAATGATGTTTCTATATAATAAGCTTAAATATAATTTATCATCCACCCTGGGACACTGTTGAGAGTAATGCAGTTGTCACTAATACAGAGACAATGGGCATGGAACCAGAACATGTGAGCAACCTTTAGAGAATATGCATAAGCAGAAACAAATTTGCCAAATATATGTGCATAAGCAGACACACGAATTTGCCCCAAGTTTTCTATAACATCACCCTTCTACAGTTTTTTTTTACATGCAGCCATGCCCCACATAGTGACATTTTGGTCAAGAATGAACCACATACACTACAGTAGTCCCATAAGATTATAATGAAGCTGAAAAATTCCTATTGCCTAGTGTAGTCCTAGGCATTGTAACATCATAGAGCAATGCATTACTCACATATTTGTGGTGATGCTGGTGTAAACCTACTGTGCCCCAGTCTTACAAAAGCACAGCACATACAATTATGTACAGTACATAATACTTGGTAATGAAAATAAACAACTATATCACTGGTGTGTGTGTGTGTATATATATATAACTATAATTTTTCTCATTTTACTCTACTCCTACTTATTTAAAAAAGTTAATTGTACAGCCGCCTCAAGTCCTTCTGAAGGTATTCCAAAAGGGCATTATTATTATTACAGAAGATGACAGCTCCAGGCACATTACTGACCCTGAAGACCTTCTAGTAGGACAAGAAGTGGAGGTGAAAGACAGTGATATTGAAGATCTTGTGTCTTCGTTTTTAACCAAAAAGTTTTTAAAGTAAAAAAAATTAAAAGTTTAAAAAGAGAAGAAAGCTTTAGAATAAGGACATAAGGAATATTTTTGCACAGCTCTACAATGTTTGTTTTAAGCTGTTATTACAAATGAGTCAAAAGTTTATTAAAAGTTACAGTAAGCTAAGGTTTATTGAAGAAAAATATTTTTATAAATTTAGTGTAGACTAAGTGTATGGTATTTATAAAGTATACAGTAGTGTACAGTAATGTCCCAGGCCTTCACATTCCTCACTACTCACTCAATGACTCACCCAAAGCAATTTCTAATCCTGCAAGCTCCACTCATGGTAAGTGCCCTATACAGGTGTACTATTTTTTAATCTTTTATAAAATGTTTTTACTGTACCTTTATGTTTAGATACATAAAGACTTATTATTGTGTTACAATTGTCTGCAGCATTCAGTACAGTAACATGGGGTAGAGGTACACCACATGGCCTAGGTATGTGGTAGGCTATATCATCCAGGTTTCTCTAAGTACATTCTACGATGTTCATACAGCGACGCAGTTGCCTAATGATGCATTTCTCTGTATGTACCCCAGTCATTAAGTGATGCATGACTATATATTTAAGAACTCTGGGTTAATCATATTCTTCTAGAACTTTCTTCTCATATATTCTCCTTATTTCCCACATTAAGAGTTCACCTCACCCCCCACCAAAAGGAGTTCCCATGCTGCAGGGAGTATAGAAAATGTAATTTCTTTCCTTTCTGTATCATGTATAGTTTACAAAACCAAAAATTAGGTCATTCTGTGCATCAGAGGAATTTACCTTCTTAAATTGTGGAACACAGCCCTTCAGTGCCTGCTTTGTATTTAAAACTGAGTAACCTTACCTAACTGACAGAAAATCAGAAATGTTTCATTCATGCTTCCAATTTTATGATGAGAAAAATACCACATCTCAAATTTAAGCCATTAGAAAAAACGACCGAGATTTTTAACTTATCCTCCTTCAAGAAACAATCTTATAAAAGACCCCTAGATGGGGCTACAACTTCACAAATACAACAGGCTCTCAGACTCCAGCAAAAGCAGCCTAGAATTGAGTGGAATTCTGAAATCACAATCTTGACAATTTTCTTTTTTTCAAACTTGGTGTATTATGCGCATAATATTCATGAGTCAAGTAACGTCACAGCTGTCAACATTTGTCCTCTAATAATGCCTGGTGACAAATAATTTAATAAATATTAGGCAATGAGAATAATAAATGTATTTATTCCTGTGTTTTATTTTTGTTTTTGTTGGGGAGGAACTGGATTGGAGGAGGTGAGGGGGGATATCAACCAGTTTGCCATTTACCTGGGCCCAAAATGTTACTGCATCTTCTATGTGACTTCCAACCACATCTTCCACTAAAATCAAATCACAATACAAGGAAAATTAGAAATTAATCAGTACCATCTAGCTCTTACACCCCAAAATAATTTTTAGTGTCAGTACCTTTATCGTAATGTGTATCTTCATCCATTTGAACAACTCCTGAAAAACTAGAACAATACCTTAAATTAGATTATAATAATCCACCATTAATAATGAATGAAGACTAAACTACATCATGTTCAATTCTTACAAATGTTTTGTCCTAAATGCAGTTATCAAAATTCAAACTCTATATTAAAAATGAACTCAATATTTCCTTCACTAATTCTTTTGAGTATTTTGTAGTAGATGCAATTTTATCATATATAATCTCTATCCTTAAAATTACCTCTTTAGCCAAACTTTTACAAATTTATACTGAACAACTCATATACATTTTGATCACTTACATAAATCAATACTTTGAAACAATGTACCTATTCTTTTTTTAGAAAATATCCTCCCATAAAAAGGACTTCCACAATGTAAACAAAGAGAAACATTACAAGTAATAGAACAAATGCTTTAAACTGGTACTCTATTTTATGTAAAAGGCACGCTGGTTACTATTTTTGAAGATTCCGTGGGATTAAAGACTGCAAAAATACATAGAATTTTGCCTATTACTTCAAAAATAATTTTCATTACATAATATACTTTATCAAATGCAAAAATATTCCAAAATAAATGTACACTACTATGTAATGTTATCTGTAATATACTAGGATATTGCATTTTCCATTCATAAGTGTTGAAGGAAAATTAAAACACAGATTTTTTTTATGGTTTTTTTTTTTTCCCCCAAACGAAGTCTTGCTCTGTCGCTCAGGCTGGAGATCTTAGCTCACTGCAACCTCCACTTCCAGGGTTCAAGCAATTCTCCTGCCTCATCCTCCCAAGTAGCTGAGATTACCGGCGCGTGACACCACGTCCAGCTAATTTTTGTATTTTTAGTAAAGACGGGGTTTCACCATGTTGGCCAGGCTGGTCTTGAACTCCTGACCTTGTGATTTGCCCACCTCGGCCTCTCAAAGTGCTGGGATTACAGGCCTAAGCCACTGCAATTTTTTAAGAGCTTTAAAAGTTGTCTAGGAACACCACTATACTAAAGTTTCAAATGCTCTCTCATCATGAAAAGGAAAACATTAACTCATCACAGAAAAACAAAATTTTAAAAATGGATTACTTTTGTTACAACTTAATTTTTTTAAAAAATTCTTCGTAAGTGGCATGAAAATGTCTCCAAAACAAGGGTTATTTTCCACTGGTCAAAAAGCAGTTTTTAAATTCAACTGACTGAAAAGCTGTAAAAACTTTTAGGGAGACTATATATTCCCATGGAAGGCATTAAGGCTTAAATTCAGTAAAAGTTAAAATTACTTTGGAAATCTCTCCACACACTCCAAGAAGCTAATTCTAGAGTAGTTTTTAAATCTTATTTTAAAATGACTTGCCCTGATTATGAAGGCACTGATGCCGTACCCACTTTCTGCAAACAGAGATCACAAAACGGTACGTCCAAATCTCCACTTCGTGATGAAAATTTGGAAGAAACGGGTACACGTAGCTCTCTGACACTTATTTTACAAGGGATTTTGAAACTTAAATGGCACAGAATTTTCGAGAAGGGGAAGAGAGTGTGGAGGCTGCGGGACCTCGTCTTCATGGAGATTATTCAGGCCCGAGGTCTTTTCAAGCCACTTTCGCCTGCCTGCACGCACTCAAAAACTGGGGCATCTGGCACCTCTCTGGGGTGGCGGGCGGCTAGAAGGTGACAGAAAACCCTGAAATGGGCCTCGTCCCAGGATTGGAGACTTAAAACGCAAGCAGCGACGAAAATAGTCCTTGAAGCGGCCACCACTGCACGTACCACAAAAACTACTACTGACCTCACACTTTCCGTTGCAGAAGCTCTAGAAAAGTGACCCTGGCCCCACATACTGGGTTTTCGGCCCTCCGCCCGCCGTAGCACACGTGCAGCGGCTTACCGCGTGAGCTTCGACCGCAAGGGCCCCACACTGCGCCTGCGTGCACAGCGCTGCGCCATCATTCGGTGTTAGCGGGAGTCACGTGGCAGCCACGGCCTACCGCCTAGGAAGAAGCGTGCGGGTAGCCGCCTGACGCTGGCTGCTGCCGACCCCCACGCACTGAGGCTGCGCCCTGGTGATTTATAGGCTGGGGTGGGGTCCGGGGCCAGTTTCTTTCGCAAGGCTTCAAGCGGTGACGTTAGAGGTGACGTAGGATTTCGTGGTCTTTCCTAATCTGTTCACGTGGATTTAAATTTTAGAAACATCCAAATTAGAAGAACCCCGACATTCTGTTTACACGATGGAAGAGAGAAAATAACTTTGGTAACTGAAAATGTGTTTTTCAGATTAGTAGGTTTACAAGCGTTGGTCAACTAATCCTTAGATTCCACAGCTCTCTGTAGTATTACAACTTTTTCCACAATCTTAAGAAGAAAAAATTAGCTGTCTGCTTCTTTGCAGATACTACACTTTGTGGCAAACCTTACACAACTGAAAATTATCTCCGGTTAATTTTTAACAGCTTGAAGGTTAAAGTACAATAAACTGCAGATATCAAAAGTGCATAATTTGTTAAGGGTGAACATATGTATACACTGTTGAAATCACCTCCACAATTAAGATAAACTTTTCCATCACCTCAGAGTTTCCTCATGCCCGATTGTAATACCTGACTCCTCCCAGCTCCCGTTCTGCTTTCTGTCACCACATATTAGTTTGCATTTTCTAGGATTTTACAATAATAGAATCATACAGTATGAACATTTAATCTAGCTTCTTTCCAATAGCATAATTATTTTGATTGATAAATTTCATCCTATGTATCAAGATTTTCTTGGGTTTTATTGCTGTTACTATTCTATTGCATGAATATAACACAATTTGTTTATCTACCTTTTAATAGGTGTTTGGACTGCTTCCAGTTTTGAATTGTTGCAAATAAAGCTGCTATTGTGTGCAAGTCTTTGTATGGACATATGTTTTCATATCTCATGGGTTAGTACCTAGGAGTGGAATGGCCAAGTCATAGAATTGTATATGTGCTTAAAAAATTGCCGCATAGTTTTACATAGTTGTACTATTTTATATTCCCACCAGCAGGTTTCAGAGTTCTAGTTGCTCTATATCCTCACCATCATTTGATATGGTCTGTGTTTTTAAGTTTAAACATTCATGTATAAATGTTTAAAGTGGTATCTCCTTGTGGTTTTAATTTGCATTTATTTCTCTACTAACTAAAAATGTTGAGAAACTTTTCTTATGTTTATTTTCCATCCAGATCTTCCTAAATGAGGTGTCTGTTCAAGCTTTTTCCTGTTTTCTAACTGAATTTATTATTGAGTTTTGACAGTTCTTTATATACTATGGATAAAACTCCTTCAGGTTTGAAAATATTTTCTCCCAGTCTACAGCTGTCTTTTTGCTTTCTAAAAAGGGTACTTCAAAGAACAAAACTTAATTTCAATAAAGTCTAATTTATCGGTTTTGTCTTATGGTTCATGCTTTTGTGTTGTATGTAAGGAATCTCCGACTAGCCTGGTTCACAAAAGTTTTCTTCTATATTTTCTTCTAGAAATTTTACATGTTCAAGCTTTACATTTTGATATATAGTCCTTTTTGAGTTTATTTTTATAACGTGAAACAATCAAATTTTATTTTATTGCATATGGATACCGAATTTTTCCAGCATCATTTGTTGAAAACACTGTCATTTGTCTATTGAATTGTCTTTGCACTATTGTCAGAGATCAATTAACCATACATATGCAAGTCTATTTCTGGATTCTCTGTTCTGTTACACTGATCTATTTGCTTTCTTTAGACTAATACCACACTGTCTTAATTACTGTAGTTTTATTTCATGCGATCGTAGAACCAATTTGTCAGCATCTACACATACACACACATACACACACACACACACACACAGAGCCTGCTGTGATTTTGATTGGGATCATATTGAATGTATACACCATTTGAGGAGAATGGACATCTTAGCTATATTGAGTCTTCTGATCCATGAGCACAGTATATTTATTTAGGTCTTATTTTATCTCTCTGAGTGATGTTTTATGCTTTTCATTATAAAAGTTTTACTTTTGTCTGATTTATCCCTAAGAATTTCATTTTTCATGCCGTTGTAAATTGTATTATTTTCTTAATTTCAACTTCTGTTTGTTTTGTTGCTAGTATATAGAAATATAACTTTAGTATATTGTGTATTATTTCTGTGATAGTTTTTTTGTGGGTGGGTGTGTGTGTGTAAGACAGGGTCTCGCTCTGTCACCCAGGTGAGAGAGCTGCACTGCTATCACAGGTCATTGCAGCCTTGAGCTCCCGGGCTTAAGCAAGCCTCCTGCCTCAGTCTCCCAAAGTGCTGGTATTAGGCACTGAGTCTAGCCTATTTCTAGTGATAGTTTTTAAAATAAATTTAACAGAATTATCTACATAGATGATCATGTCTTATGCAAATAAAGGCTGTTTTTACTTTCTCCTTTACAATCTGGAAGTCTTTTATTTATTTTTATCTTGCCATATTGCAGTGGCTAGATCCTGCAGTGTAATGCTGAAAATAAGTGCTGAGAGCAGACACCCTTGCCATGTTCCTATTCTTAAGAGGAAAGCATTTTCCTTTCACCATTAAGTATGATGTTTGCTGTGGGTTTATAGTAGATACCTTTAATAGATTAAGGAAGTTACTTTCTATCCTGAGTTTGCTGAAAGTTTTTATCATGAATGTGTGTTGAATTTTGCCAAATACTTCTTTTCATATCTATTGAGATGATCATGTGGTTCTTCTTTAGTTTATTAATATGCTGAATTACATCAATTAATTTTCAAATGTTATAGCAACCTTACATTTCTGGGATAAAATTCACTTGGTCATGATGTATTATCCTTTTTATATATTCTATTAGGTTTGCTAAAATTGTTAAGAATTTTTGCATCTGTGTTCAAGAGGAATATTGGTCTGAAATTTTCTCTTCTCATAATGGCTTTGTCTGGTTTTGATATCAGAGTGATGCTGGCCATATAGAATAAGTCGCAAAGAATTCCCAACTTCAGTTTTCTGGAAGAGTCTTATAGAATTGATATTCTTTGTTCCTTTAAGGCTTGGTAAAATTCACTGTGCGGCCATCTAGCCATCTAGGCATCATTTCCTCTAGTGCACATTCTAGCCATCTAGAATTTTCTTTGTGATAAGGTTTTTAACTACCAATTCAATATCTTTAATAGATATAGGGCTAATCATGTTACCCATTTAGTATTTAATGAGCTTGATAGTTGTGTCTATATTGTAATTTTTTTAACTTTATATTTTCCTGGTGCCTCAATATCCCCACAAATAGGCTATAACCACCCTGCCCAAGTGACCAGGTGTACCAGGGTGATAGGCTAGTTCCTGCCACCTCCCGACTGTGACCTAATGACATTCAAAAAGCACCAATGAAATCCCTTCCCAGGTTTTCTTGTGTACTCTGCTCTGACCCCCAGTAAAGGCACTTGCCCATGGGTCCTCACTCTCTCTAAGCTCGAGCATGCTCCCTTGGCGTTCAAACCTTATATGTAGCCCCCATGTGGCATGTCATGCCTCCCTTTTCTAGAACAAATGAGTATAATAATGTCTTTAATTTTATATGCCTCTCTGAAATTTCCATGGCCAAACTGGAATGATCCTTAAACACCCCACAAAGGGGACTTACAACACAGTGTTTTTTTAAGGAATTTGTCCATTTCATCTGAGTTGTCAAAATAATTGGCATAGTTATTTATAGTATTCCCTTAGTATCCTTTTAATATCTGTAGAGTCTATAGTGATGTCACCACTCTCACTCCTAACATGGATAATTTGTGCCTTCTCTCTCTCTCTCTCTCTCTCTCTCTCTCTCTCTCTCGTATTAGTCAGGCTAGAGGTTTATAAATTTTATTGGTTTTATTGATTTTCTCTCTTGCTTTTGTTTTCTATTTCAATTTATACTCTGGTCTTATTTTCCCTTTTCTATCTATTTTCGTTTCATTTTCTTTGAAATTTGAGATTTTTCTTCATTACTGATGAAGGCATTTTGGTGCTATAAATTTTCCTCTACATAGCTGCATCCCACAAATATGATGTTGTGTTTTCATTGCCTTTCAATTAAAAGTGCTTTTATTCCCATTTTGACTTTTTTTTCTTTGGCCCATGGATCATTTACATGTGTTATATAATTTTCAAACATTTGAGATTTTTCCATATATCTTTGTTATAGATTTATAATTTAATTCCACTGTGGTCAGGGGATATACTTTAAGATCTGAATCATCTTAAGAATACTGGGCCTTGTTTTATGGCCTAAAATATGGTCAATCTTAGTAAATGTTCCATTTGCACTAAAAAAAAATGTGTTTTCTGCTGTTCTTGGTTAGTGTGTTCTATAAATGTCAATTAGGTGAAGTTGGTTAATACTGTTGTTCAAGTCTTCTATATCCTTACTGACTTTATGTCGACATGACCCATTGGTCAAGAGAAGCATCTAGGTCATTAACTCCGTCCTACAGCATCTAAGAAGCCCTGGGACAAGAAGCAAGAGCCATCAGTGTAGGTCCAAGGGTTCTGTCAGCCTCAAAGTATATCTATCTCAATTATGTATATATAGGGAGAGTAGAAATAAAGAGTGGGACCAGACCCATTTTACATTCTGTGAGATGAACTTTGGCCAGGACTCCATTTGTCACTGAGCTTCCCTACTGTAACCAGTGAACCACAATGGTATTTTGGGTCCTCTGGAATCCATGTCAGGTCAGGCACTGTATCCAACAGTCCTTGGTTGAAAAAAAAAATCTGACTATTCCTTTTTATCCATTGCAGAGTTACCCTGGTAAATGATGGTACGTGACTGCCCCTTGGAGAAAGGATTAGGGGGATATTTACCAAATATATTGGATGATCCTTCCTCAAGGGGATCTGGGCCTTCCCTTGCATCATGAGCTTTAGATCTGGAAACTGGATGGGGAGCTATGGTTTTTCATTACCAAGATTGATGTCAGCCTTCTCCTTGCCAATTCTCAATTTTCTTTTTTGAGGGGTAAGAGGAGTCAAATATACAACTCAATCAACATCATTATATAACAAGTCAATTATACAACTCAAATAACATCCTAATCAGCTGTCCTTCTGTCTTGCCCCTTGGAGCATCATGAACTTTACCTTGTTCACAGATTCATGCCTAGGTGCCCATTAAGTTAATTATGTCCACTGGGCCCCTGACAGTTAAGTTCTGCAACTTGGCCTTCAAAATTTTGGCATCCCATCATCTATCTACATTGATACCACAGAGCCCATTGTCATGACAGCATCTTCCATCATCAGTTCTAGCCTGTAGAGGTCAATCAACCATTGCCAAGCTTTTCAAAGTTTACAGTATACTCTTCACCATTACATTTCTGTTTGTTGTTATTTGAGACAGGATCTCACTCTGTCACCCAGGCTAGTGTATTGGCATGATCAAGTATCACTGCAGCCTCAACCTCCTGGCTCAAGCAGTCCTCCCACCTCAGCCTCCCAAGAAGCTAGGACTACAGGCATGCACCACCATGCCCACCGTGTGTGTGTGTGTGTGTGTGTGTGTGTGTGTGGTGTGTGTGTGTGTGTGTGTGTGTGTTTATAGATGAGCTCTCATTATGTTGCCCAGGTTGGTCTTGAACTCCTGGGCTCAAGCAATCCTCTCACCTCAGCCTCCCAAAGTGCTGGGATTACAGGTGTGATCCACTGCACCTGACTACCATTATATATTTTTTTGCCTTAGTTATGAATATCATCTGGGCCCTCCCGGGGAAAAGTCGGGTGATAACTTCTCCAGTTTCAAACAACAAATACATCCCTGAGCTTTCTGACCGCTTCCTCAATACTATGTCTGATAACTGCTAGCATGCCTATCATATCTTCTATATGCCATCCTTGCATTGTGTCAGGAGCAACTCCAGATTCTTGCCAGGGAATTAAATCACACATCATGAGTGAGTGCTCCCATGTTACTCTCTCCTGTCAAGCCTTATATTCCACCTCCACCCCACCCCTTGACTCAATATCCTCAAGATCTACTCTCAGACATGTTTCCTGGGTTCCTCCCAATACATTTTAACCAGAATCTGCAGTTGATTCAGAGTGAAACCTATCCTCCTAGAGGAAGGACTGTATTCCCCAACTTAGGGTTTGCTAAGACCTGATCCTAGTTATTACTTTGGAGTCAATGAGAGGTAACAAGGGTGGATCTTGAGGAGAAAAAGTGTTATCTTGTGATGCAACTGCCTCAGATAAAGCCTTTACAGAATCTCAAGGTACGGGCAGGCTATTCTCCACTAGAAAATTGGAGGACACGGCTTTTGCCAGCTCAGAGTTCATGGAAACCTGAGGATTCAAGATTCTCAGGCTCACCGACACAAATGTCCCCATCCTGTGATTTAGGATTCCATTCTTTTTGTGTCAGCACTGAGTTTGCTGCGGACTAGCAAGGCTGTGCATTCTGTCTCCTCTGCAGCCTTGCCACCTTTACTATTAGATTTGGGCCTCACTGGCAGCACAGTCTGCTCTGCATCTGCAGATGAGTTTCCTGAAAGTGCTATAGAGGGACTCTGGCTTTCACAGCATTCCTTGAGTTAAATGGCTATCATGAGCCTGTGTCATTTTCTTTTTCAAAGCTCCTAAAGCATTTTACAGTAGCAAGTGAATACTTAATCTTTATAATTTCCACTAGTCCCATTTCACTGTAATGGCACAACTACTGCATAACCTAGCACTTCACCTCCCACCTGCACTTCATCCAAATCCACTGCAGTAACTGATCCAGTCACAGGATACTATCCTGAGTCTTTGCTGTCAAAGGCCGTTCCTGGTACTAACCATCTTAGCCTGAGTTTATCCCTTGCCCAAAAGCAAAGCCTAAGACAAATGTTCTTATACCTGTAAGTGTTGTTATGCAAGTAATTTATTTGGGAAGTGATCTGAGGGAAACAGAGGGAGGGGTAGAGGAGTGGAAAAGGAAAAAAGAAAAAGATAACATAAGGATATGTTATTATTGAGTTGGCCACTGCTATGGGTGACTGGAGCTCGATAGGATTTTCTGAGGAAGTTTATGAAATGCATTTCAGAATTGTCGTCCCAACAGACGGGAGAGCACTTATCTATTGGGCTTCCACCGCCCATTAATCAAGAGTGGCCCCAAAGTCACTAGCTCCCCAACATCTTTGGGCTGCATATGTATGACACAGTGGGGTTCCAGTGGGCATCCCAAGCCACAGTGTCAGAAGATCCCTGCAGAAGGAAGCAAGAGAGCTGTGACAGGCGCCCAAGACAAGGTGCCATCAAATGGCTTCCACTACCAGAAGCCTGCTGGAAAGTGTTCCACAGCAGTAATGGAGTAAGAAATGGGGCCAACAGGATTTGCAGTGGCACACAAGATGTGTCCAGTACAGTTATAGACAATGGGTAGTTGACAACACAACTTAAAAATCAGTAGATATATTTGGCCTGAGAAAGATGATTGAAAAAAAAATCAGTAATATCACTAGAAAATGGTTATATAATTTTAAGATACACTTTTTATTTAAAAACATAACATTACAAAGTTTGAAAAATAAAAAAATTAATGATTTTAACTATTTTTTTGTTTTGTTTTCTTGTTTTTAACTTACTATTTTGAATGACAAAAAAAGGCTCATATATTTGTCCAAAACCCTTGATAATATCTTTAATTTTTTAAATACCTGAAACAGTTAAATCATTATGTACTAAAAATATTTACTGTACTCTCAGACAGACTCATATAAAATAACCTCATTTGTCAAGAGAGAGAAAGGTACATACAAAGTAGTAAATTAGGAGTTTTGACAAAAGTAATAGGCATTTTTAGTTATTTATTTAAATAAATTACGGAAACATCCCAAAAGACATTTATACAGTAAAAAAAAAAGTAAATAATTTCAGGAAAAATAAACTGTATTATTACATTTAAATAAACATGAAAAAGATACTTGGATAATAGTTTTAATTTCTCCAGTAGTCTTCATGAGGGTTTTGTAGCTGATGGCAACGGAGCTTTTCCTTTCAACTTAGCAGCCTTTTCCATTTTCATCTGTAAATTTAACATATTTATTGATATAATAACTTGTAAACCATTCTAAAGAAAAAAAAACCTGCAGAAAACTCATTCAGATTCATGTCACAGCCATTCCACAGTTATTAAGCTGCTAAATACTAAAGCCAAAATCTGTTAAAGGGACATAATTACACATTTTCAAGTGGTTTTATTTTAATTTTACAGAAACATTTTAATAAAAGTAACATATGAATATTGCTTTAGAGAAAAAAATTAATTTCAATTGCCACTAAAATTACAAGTGCTTAAAATGACTAAACTTACATCCAGCCTATGCACCTTCCCTACAGAGTTACATAATGCACCTAATCCAGCTGGATTCTCTCTGGAACGTGGACTGCTTTAAGGATAGTTTTCTATAATTGTGGTTTCTACATTCCCACAGTTACCTTTCTGAAAGTCTTTTCCTCCTTCATTGTAGTTAAAGCAAAAAAGCAGCACACATACCCTAAGCAGTGGCATTCTAACTTTTGAGACACATAGAGACCTTTTCCATGGGATTAAAAACCCCAGAGAACACAAATCCAACCTGCCTCTTACTCACCACCACTCACATTCACACACACCAATTTCCAGAGGCAACCCCACTGCCTTACCCCTGCAAGAGAAGGGGAGAGGAAGTCAGGGCCCATGGTAGAAGAAGGCAGGGCCTCCGACCTTCTGAACTGACAGGAATAATATCAAGAAACCAGGAGAGACCTGGAAAAACCAGTCTATCCAATCCCATCAAACTGCAAATAATAAAAGTTTCCAATCACAAAACCAGATTAATCTAACCTCTGTCTCCTCCACATTTATTCCCTCTCTCGCCTCTTTGAGTTGGGTTGGGAACCTCATTCAGACACCATACACTCATATCATTCCTGCAAACCATATCAAACAACAGATCATCTGAAGGACCCCCAAAAATACCCTATTCTAGAGCAAAAATTATAAGTTTTGATGTCAAATAGAAGAGAATGTGAATCCTACTTCTACCATTTATTAAGCATTTGGGGCAATTTATTTAACAGTTTTACATTTGTAAAAAATGTCATAGTAATAGCTACTCCTCAGGGTTGTTCTAAAGCTGTAAATAATATATATAAAGATCTAGGCACTTAAGCACTCGATAAACGCTAGACACTTTTCCTCACTCATTTAAAGCCAAGTGCTAGATTCGTAGGAACATAAATTTTTAAGAAGCAAAAATGCTAAAATACAAACAAAAACCAAAGCAGTGTTTGTCATTTGAAATAGTGGGTAGCAAATACATCCATCAACCATCTAGTCTTCTTTTTTTTTCTTTTTGAGACAAAGTCTTGCTCTGTCACCCAGGCTGGAGTGCAGTGGCACAATCTCAGCTCACTGCAACCTCCACCTCCTAGGTTCAAGTGATTCTCCTGCCTCAGCCTCCCAAGTAGCTGGGATTACAGGCACGCACCATCACACCCAGCTAATTTTTGTATTTTTAGTAGAGACAGGGTTTCACCATGTTCACCAGGCTGGTCTTGAACTCCTGACCCCAAGTGATCCGCCCACCTCGGCCTACTGAAGTGCTGGAATTACAGGCGTGAGCCACCGCACCCAGCAAACCATCTAGAGTCTTAAAAGCAAAGATACCTCCTCTTTTGATTTGTTTTGTTTTGTTTATTTTGTTTTGTTTTGTTTTTTAAATTTCCTGGCAGGAATACAGTGCTTTGCACCTAGTAGACCTTTGATATTTGTTTCCTTAATAAAATTCTCCTTTCTTGGGGAAAACAGACCAAGAATCATCCACAGCAGAAGAAAATAACTTGAACTGATATATAAAAGCAACTTTTCAAGAGTATCTAAAAGCAGCTGGTAAACTATGTTACCACAAAGGCCTCACTTGTCAAAGCCGACTTACACTCATCATAGAGTCTTCCCTGCCAGATGTTACCAATGATTAGCAAAGAATGCAGGCAGAAACCAGATACACACAATGGCATTGCTCTTGAGAGAGGCTCTGAACTATCAGACGCACAGCTTCTTAATCATCCAAACGGTTTTGGAGTAAAAGACGACTACTAATAGCACGTATAGTCCATGTCACCTCAGAGGAAGTTATTTAGGTATAGGCGTCTTAGTTTTTATACTCCATTAATCACACATGGTGGAGAGTTTATAAGCTATATCTCATAAATCTATAAATCACAGAGGCTAGAAAGTTATAAACTACATCTCATAAAGCCACAAATTCCAGGTTTGTTTATGTCAAGTAATCTTTTTTTTTTCTCTCGAGACAGAGTGTTGCTCTGTTGCCCAGGCTGGAGTGCAGTAGCGCGATCTCAGCTCACTGCAACCTTGCCTCCTGGGTTCAAGCAATTCTCCTGCCTCAGCCTCCTGAGTAGCTGGGATTACAGGCGCATGCCACCATGCCCAGCTAACTCTGTGTGTGTGTGTGCGTGCGTGCGTGCGTGCGTGTGTGTGTGTTTAGTAGAGATGGGGTTTCACCGTGTTGGCCAGGCTGGTCTCAAACTCCTGACCTCATAATCCACCCACCTCGGCCTCCCAAAGTGCTGGGATTATAGGCATAATACACCCGGCCTATAATAAGCAATCTTGACAGGCCAGGTATATCCTTTAAAACATTCACAAATAAGAATTCCTCTCCTTATCTTCCCACAAGCAAACACCATTGGCATGTTTTCAAGGCAGCCAAAACTGCAGGCTTCTGGAGAAGGGATGGAAGGAATTCTAGAACCTAGTCTCCCATAAGCCTGTGAGGAAAAACTAAAACTTGGCTTGTGTGTGTGTGTTCCAAGAATGAAGAGTGATTTGATTATAAGTTTATACCCTGATGCTGCTGCAAAAGCTGCCTTTTCTTCCATCACTCTCACCATTTCATCTCCCTCGCTGACATCCTACCACAACTCTTTCCCCTTGCTATGGTCTGAATGTTTCATGTTGAAATCCTCATCTCCAATGTAGCGGTATTAGGAGATGGGCCCTGTGGGCAGTGATTAGATCATGAGGGCAGAGCCCTCATGAATGGGATAAGTGCCCTTATAAAAGAGGCCTCAAGACCCATCATGCCCCTTTTACCATATGAGGACACGGCAAGATGCTATCTGCCGACCAGGAAGCAGGCCTCCATGAGACACCAAATCTGCCGGCACCTTGATCTTAGACTTCCTAGTCTCTGAAACTGTGAGCAATAAATGTCTATTGTTTATAACCCATCCAGCTTTACGGTATTTTGTTACAGCAGCCCAAACAGACTAAGACACCCTTAGACCAGAGCTTTTGAAATCTGCGGTGATGGAAATGCCTTGTGCTATCCAATAAGGAAGCCGCTAGCCACATGGGGCCACTAAGCACTTGAAATGTGGCTAGTATGACTGAGGAAATAAACATTAAATTTTTAAAATTTAAATTTAGCCTTATAGAGCCCCATATGGAGAGTGACTAAAGCATGGATATAGAATGTTTCCATCACTGCAAAAAGCTCTATTTTCTGTCTCTGACTTAAATCCTGTCCTCTCCCCTTCGACTTCAAAATTCTTAAGCTACCCTGTCTCCAACTTACTTCCTGAATTTACTTAATGCTCAACTTTTTCCACACTTTCAGTTACTCAGCAAGCTCTTGTCTAAGAGTCGTACAGGATACAACAAAAAGTGGCAGGAGTATCTTTACTTTTGTGGCGTTTATTACCTGGCTGGAGAGATAATGATGCCCACAAAACAACAACCCTAAAGAAAGTACTTGCAGCCATATGGCTGAAATGCTATTCCCCACACCTCATTAAGCCAACATTCTTTCATCTAGTAAAACATAAAAACAAAATAAAATTCTCAAATATGAACATGGCCATGAAACATATCAAAAGTATAAGAAGTTGACATGTATGAAAGTATCAATTATATTTGTGTTAATTTTTTTCAATTTTCCATAAATTCATAATTCACTAAAAACCTATTACATACAAAGCACTGTGCTAGGTGCTAGGGAAAATACAAAGATGAATAAAACACTATGCTTATCTCCAAGGCATTTACACACTGGTGAACTGAGTCACTATTACTTAAAGCTGTGAACACATCAAGACTTCACTTGTTGAGCCCTGGAAATTGTTAAAATATGTTTGTTTAATGTTCGTTTCTTAAAGAATATTGGGTAATTTTTTTTTTAGATGGAGTTTCACTGTCACCCAGGCTGGAGTGCAGTAGCACGATCTTGGCTCACTGCAATCTCTGCCTCCCAGGTTCAAGCGATTCTCCTGCCTCGGCCTCCCAAATAGCTGGGATTACAGGCGTATACCACCATGCCTGACTAATTGTTGTATTTTTTTTAGTAGAGACGGGGTCTCGCCATGTTGGACAGCCTGGTCCCAAACTCCTAACCTCAGGTGATCCGCCCGCCTCGGCCTCCCAAAGTGCTGGGATTACAGGCGTGAGCCACTGTGCCCAGATGTATATTGGGTAATTTTAACGAGTCTGGATACACCTAAAAGCCTCTAAGAAGAATAAATAATACATATTAAGAATTCAAAATAGGCACCAGGTGCGGTGGCTCACGCCTGTAATCCCAGCACTTTGGGAGGCCGAGGCGGGCGGATCACGAGGTCAGGAGATCCAGACCATCCTGGCTAACACGGTGAAACCCGGTCTCTACTAAAAATACAAAAAATTAGCCGGGCGTGGCAGCGGGCGCCTGTAGTCCCAGCTACTCGGGAGGCTGAGGCAGGAGAATGGCGTGAACCCGGGAGGCGGAGCTTGCAGTGAGCCGAGATGGCGCCACTGCACTCCAGCCTGGGCGACAGACCGAGACTCCATCTCAAAAAAAAAAAAAAGAATTCAAAATATATTGAATCTTTATTTGGCAAATATTTTTAAATAAAAAATAAAGGTACATGTATAAAAAAAGGAATTCAAGATACATATAATTTACAAATCTGCTGATATTGATGTTTATTACTGACAATTTTATCTGCGTATTTATCCAATCTTTATGGCCTTCATAAATCAACCAGTGTATTAAATATCATGTTATTCTTTAGCCCTGTTTCTGTGTAAATTATTCTAATAAGCCTCAAGGCCTAACACCAACTGTAAGTAAAGACTTTATAAATTATTTTCAAGGATGTTCCACATTCAACGTATAATGGTTCTAGTGCTTTTGCTACAAGTAAATGCTTAATGCAAGTGGATTTCCTCAAAAACCTACCCTTTCCTGGTATCGTCTTTCAAAGAAAGCCATATCATCCTCTTCAAGTGTCCTTAAAGAAGAAACTTGACTACTTGTACCTACTAACAAGGAAAAAAAATCCAAGTAATGTATTTATATCATTACATATTCCTCTGAAATAAAAGAAAGAAAAGTTTTCTTCTGCTCGGTGATAATGTTTTATTTTTCAAACCAAAAATGGCCTAAATGAATAATTGGTCCTACTATCTCATTCTCTTTTAGAGAGAATGGCATCACAGGACAGAAGTGTTTTTCACTAGCAAACATTCTCCAAATATTCCACAGTTCATATTAAATAGCACCATATAGCTATTCCGTATAAGAGTACACTTAGTTTTGTCCAACAACTTTTTACATTTTATAACTAGAAATCCATGTTACACTTTGAGATAATGCACAAAAGTAATTATTGAGACTTGGTACAGGCAACCATAAGTAATGATAGTACCTGCTTCAAAATCTTTTGAAACTGAACTATTTTATCCATTTTTTACGGTACTCACTTTGTAAAATGGATCAAGCACTAATTTATATGCTGAAAGGAATTTTTAAAATCGCTTAAGTAGGAAAACATCTGGTTTTCTTGGTAGGTACCCCAAGAGCCTAATTTCATAGAAAAGTACACCTTCATTGCGAGTGAAGGTCTTCACTGGGTCCCTTCATTTCCAAAGCAGACTAGCAACCTGAACACTTGCGCTTCTAGTTTCTAAAGCATATGAATTCACCCTCCATCAGCAACATGTAACTCCAGACAATCACCACAGAGTACAGCTACAATCTGTTGACTATCTTTGACAAAAGTCTTATTGAGAAGAGTAACAAGGGATTCTTATTCAAATAAGTGTTATCCACCCATTCCTCTGGAAACTCTGGGTCTATCCCTGGATCATGTGGGACCATTTGAGCCCAGCCTCTTCCAGACTCATCTACATTGAGTTGCATTATAATGGCATATTACCATTTATCTAGTAAAATGGTGTATCACAAACTCTTCAAAGGTGACTATCAGGCCAGGTGCAGTGATTCACGCCTGTAGTCCCAGCACTTTGGGAGGTGGAGGCAGGTGGATTGCTTGAGCTCAGGAGTTCGAGACCAGCCTGGACAACATGGCAAAACCCTGTCTCTACAAAAAATTCAAAATTTAGCTGGACATGGTGGTGCATTCCTATAGTCCCAGCTACTCAGGAGGCTGAGGTGGGAGATCACTTGAGCCAGGGAGGCGGAGGTTGCAGTAAGCCAAGATCACACCACTATACTCCAGCCTGGGTAAGAGAGCAAGACTCTGTCTCAAAAAAAAAAAAAAAAAGGAAAAGGTGACTATCAGAAACAAGCAACTGTCTGCCGTATTTGCTGAAAAAAAGCTTTTACCTTGGCCACTAATCACTGAGGGTCACTATACTAACTTAAAATCCAGCATGCCAGGCCAGGAGCAGTGACACATAGCTATAATCCCAGTGCTTTGGGAAGCTGAGGCAGGAGGCTAGCTTGAGGCCAGGAGTTTGAGACCAGCCTAATCAACATAGCAAGACCCTGCTGCTGCAAAAAAAAAAGTTTTTTTAATTACCCAGGTGTGGGGGCACACCTGTACTCCTAGCTACGTGGAAGGCTGAGGCAGGAAGATCACTTGAACCCTGGAGTTCAAGGTAACAGTGAGCCATGATCACACCACTGCAGAGAACTTGTCTCAAAAAAAAAAAAATTCCAGCATTGGTGTAACATTCATTAGCACTGAGGAACTCAGGCTTCCTCCTGTCTAATAAAGAAAAGCATTTAATTCATTGCACTTTCCTCTGTGTCTTGGCTGCCACTAAACTGAGTCAAAACTGAAGTTTAAACAAAGCAATTACATCAACCTTGAAAGCTGCCACAGCTGTGTCCTTTTCTTGGCTTCTTACTTGTATATATATTTTATCATTATGTACTAAGTTGTATGTTTTAAGGCAAACAGCCTTAAAATCCCTTGTGGGGAACGTCTAGGTGTATGAAAATACAGATAAAGAAAATTCTCATTTTAAAATATTCTAAAATACTATGTTTTAAATACCTAATAAGTCATACAAATTCATTCTTCCTGTTTTCAGTAAGGAAAATATAGAATACTGGTGCTTAAAAATGAATTCTACTTGCTCTTAATTTATAAATGATAAAACCCTGCTAACCTATGGTTATCACTGGATTACGCCTCTTTGGGAAAACCCAAAGGCAATTAGTCCGCCAGAGGGCCCTCTTATTCAAACACCAGAGCAACAGCATGTACCAGAACAAGGTTTAAAACTTCAAATTATAGTAGTATCAGAATCCTCGACATTCTCAGAGTTAGCTATTTTTCCCAATACAAAATGAAGTTGCTTGCTCTTTCTCAGTGTGTGGCTTACATAAAAGAAAGTAAAATGATAGCTTAACTTGAAGTTAAATTATCATAATAATGAAAAAAAGAGAGATGCCTAGAAAACAAATCAAAGCTCCGTATTCCAATTTACTACATCCAAAAACAGTTCTAAACTTCATTTCATTACCATCTGTTAACGTTTCTGGAGAAGAACTAGATGATGCTTGAAATGCTTTTAGGAATGGGCTGTCTACTGCCGTAATGGGAGATTCTAAAAATTCAACTGAAGGTGCACCTGAGAAAACAATACATGGAGAATAAAAATTAAATATTTACAGGGATACAAACAAGTTATTACTTCTAATGTAAAATAAATTGGAACCTCAGCAGAATTATTAGAAATTCTTTCTATAAAAAAAAAATTTTAGACTGGGTGTAATGGCTCATGCCTGTAATGCCAACACTTTGGAAAGCCAAAGCAAGAGAATTACTTGAGGCCAGGAGTTCAAGACCAGTCTTGGTAACATAGGGAGACCCCCATCTCTACCAAAAAAATAAATAAATAAAATACAAAAATTAGTTGGACATGGTAGTGTGTGCCTGTAGTCCTACCTACTTGGAAGGGTAAAGCAGGAAGATCACTTGAGCCCAGGAATTTAAGGCTGCAGTGAGCTATGATCACATCACTTCACTGGATCCAGCCTGGGCAACACTGTGAGACTCTTTTTATTTAGATTTTTGTCTGACATATAAAGTAAAAGCAAATGGGTAAAAGTATTCTGCACATTTCTGAGAACTTTTTCACAGAAAAAAAGAATATTATGTACCTATGTTAGCATAGAAGTTCAAAACCCTAATATATAATAGTTATAAAACACTATCAAAAAAGCAAGACATTCACAATAAGGAACCTCTGGCTGAAAAGGGTAGAATAAGTGTATTTTTACTCTATTCCTTACTAGGAAACCATCTAAAAACAAAGTATGAAAAATAAAGAAGAAAGTACCTTCTTCAATGAAATGAGGAAACATCCACAACTCCAAACCGTAAACTACAAAGACTAATTGCTAAATACATTGACGTTTGGACCGAAAGGAAGGAAGCTGCGGAGGAAATGTGTAGCTGCTCTATCTTCTTCACAAACCACCACCTTCCCCCGACACCGCTATCTCTATACCACAGGTGGTCCTAATTGGGTTAGAAGTTAGCCCCATCTTATAAACAGTGTGGGACTATTGCTCTGTCTCTCCCCGCTCTTATCCCCAGTGGCTCCCATGGGGCATGTGGGAATATGGGAGAAGGGGCTCTGGCCCACGCAGGTCCTTGTGCTGCCCTCTGGTGGCTGCATGTGCTACTGATCTCAAATGCTCAACTTGTATTTAATAAGTTGGTCTCTCAGCTTGATAGGGCCTGGTAGCCTCATGCTTGCTCCCACTATAAATACAGACCCCCTCAATACCTGTCACTTCCTCTATTGAGTCCCCCAGCTTAGGGGACCCACCTCCAGCTGTGCCCCCTGCTATGATAGATGCATGACTGGCCCACTGACTCACAGGTCACCTGCCTTCCCACACCCCCAGAGAGCTGGGAATTATGGACTCCTTCCACATCAAAAAGGAACCAAATTCCAGCAAGAGGTTTCCTTGGTCTAGGTATCTACATGGCTAAAAATCTGGAGTCCCTCTGCCCCTAGGTTCCTCTATACCTGAAATCAGAACAAAAACATCTTTTATTTCCTCTCCTTACTCTCACCTTTCTTCACCTCACCTTCTTTCGTGGGCCAAAAGGAAGAGGCTTTCTTTCCCTGTGAAATCATGTGTTACATAAGGCATTTTGGTCAACAATGGACTGCATATACAATGGTGGCCCCATAAGATTGTAACAGAGGTGCCCTATAAAAGTGTAACATTTTATTTATTTATTTTGAGGCAGGGTCTCGCTCTGTCACCCAGGCTGGAGGGCAATGGTGCCATCACAGCTCATTGCAACCTCTACATCCCAGGCTCAGGTGATCCTCTCACCTCAGCCCTCACCAAGTAGCTGGGATTACAGGCACACACACAATACCACGCCCAGCTAATTTTTTGTATTTTTGTAGAGACAGGGTTTCGCCATGTTGCCCAGGCTGGTCTCAAACTCCTGGGCTCAAGCAATTTGCCTGCCTCAGCCTCCCAAA
The DNA here is from genome assembly GCF_028885655.2 of Pongo abelii. Classification (NCBI taxonomy): domain Eukaryota; kingdom Metazoa; phylum Chordata; class Mammalia; order Primates; family Hominidae; genus Pongo; species Pongo abelii. Next base: position 61,506,237 of record NC_071991.2, read on the forward strand.
ATGCTGGGATTACAGGCATGAGCCACTGCACACAGCCAATTTTATTTTTTATGCCATATTTTTACTGTACCTTTTCTATATTTAGAAAAATTTAGATATACAAATACTCACCATTGTGTTACAATTGTCTACAGCATTCAGTACAGTAGCATGATGAACAAGTTTGTTGCCTAGGAACAAAAGGCTATACCATGTAGCTAGGTGTGTAGTACGCTCTACCATCTAGGTTTATGTAAGTACACTCTATGATGTTCACATAACGAACATCAACTAACAATGCATTTTCCAGAATGTATCCCCATCATTTAGTGGCACATGACTATACCTTGAAGATACTTAGTGTTAAAATACTAGAAGTCACTAAAGGGCAAAGATGCCAGCTACCACCATTATTTAGCATTGTTCTGGAAGTACTAGGCATTTTGACTAGTCAAGAATAAGAAGAGTCATAAATATTGGAAAGGAAGAGGAAAAAACATTATTTTTATAAAATAAACTAAAAATTGAGTAAAAACTCTAAGATTAAGTAATAAGAATGGTAACAAAAGCAATGAAACACTTGCTTTTTTATAAACAAACCATAATCAGTAAGAAGATATAATAGAAGAAAAAATATCTCATGTATGATACCAGTGAAAAAAAATTGGCCAGGAATAGGGGCTTACACCTGTAATCCCAGCACTTTGGGAGGCCAAGGCGGGCAGATCACCTGAGGTCAGGAGTTCAAGATCAGCCTGGCCAACATAGTGAAACCACACCTCTACTAAAAACACAAAAATTAGCCAGGCATGGTGGCACACACCTGTAATCCCAGCTACTCAGGAGGCCGAGGCAGGAGAATCACTTGAACCCAGGAGGCAGAGATTGCAGTGAGCCAAGATCGTGCCACTGCACTCCAGCCTGGGAGACAGAGCAAGATTCCATCTCAAAAAAAAAATTAAATACCTAGAAATAAACCTAATAAGATTGTGCAAGACTTCTGGGAAAACAACTTCAGAATTCCACTTAGCTGCACAGATGACAAATAAATGGAAAGACAATATTTAAAAATATCAATTTTACATGGTGGATCACACCTGTAGTCCCAGCTACTCAGGAGGCTGAGGTGGGAGGATTACTTGACCTTAGGAGTTTGAGACCAACCTGAGCAATACAGTAAGACTCTGTCTCTAAAAAAAATATAAAATGTAAAATATTAGCCAGGCATAGTGGCATGTGCCCATGGGCGCAGCTACTCGGGAGGTTGGGTGGGAGGACTGCTTGAGCCCAGGAGTTCAAGGCTGCAGTGAGCTATAATCATACTACCGCAGTACAGCCTGGGAAACAAAGCAAAACCCCATCTTTAAAAAAAAAATTATTTCTACATTCATCTACATATTCAATGTGATCTCAATTAAAATAATAGAGTTTTTAATACCTTAACAAAATGATGCCAAAGTTCTGAAAGAATTAAAACATAAGAACAGGTCGAGAAAATTCTGAAGCAATAAAATGAAGTCATAAATATTAACTAATTTATTTATTATAAAGCTGCAGTAATGAAAACAATATCGTAGCTGTACACAAATAGCCAACAATGTGGCAGACTAGGGAGCCCACAGAAATCTTCCGGTTGAACCCAACCCTGCTACTTCCTAGTTGAATAACACTGAGCAAGTTATTTTACTTCTCTGTGCTGCGTATCCTCATCTGTAAAATAGGAATAACAATCTAACTCACAGAGTTGTTGTGAGGATTAAGTGAAGTAATATATGTGATGTGGCTCAAACAACTGCTGGTAGTACAAAGCTGCAGTCATCAAACATGATCATCATCATCATCATTTTTTGACACTAGTAGTTGGGTTTTCTTTAGCTGTTGCTTGAGCCTAACACAATTATGCACCCGTAAAACTGCAAAAGAATTTACTTATGAAATTTAACAAGCTAGTTATAAAATTACCTAGAAGAGAAAATGCACAAAAATATCAAGACAATCTTGAAAACAATCACAAACAGGAGGAATTTACCATATCAAATATCATGACATACCAGGAAGCTATCATAAAAAATATATGTTATATAAATATATAATATTGGCACAGGATAGACAAATGGGCCAATGGAACAAAATGGAGAATATGACAGAATATGGTAGAGTTTCCACAGAATACTATGCAGCCATAAAAAAGAATGAGTTCATGTACTTTGCAGGGACATGGATGAAGCTGGAAGCCATCATTCACAGCAAACTAATGCAGGAACAGAAAACTAAACACCGCATGTTCTCACTCACAAGTGGGAGTTGAACAATGAGAACACATGGACACGAGGAGGGCAACATCACATACAAGGCGCCTGTCAGAGGGTGGGAGGCGAGCGGAGGGAGGGCATTAGGACAAATAGCTAATGCATGCAGGGCTTAAAACCTAGATGATGGGTTGATAGGTGCAGCAGATCACCATGGCACATGTATACCTAGGTAACAAACCTGCATGTTCTGCACATGTATCCCAGAACTTAAAGTAAAATAAAAATAAAGAACATGGTAGAGTTTCAAATGATTTGAGAAAGAATGGTGCTTGAATAACTGGCCATCAATTTAGACAAAAACTGAAGTTAGAAACATCTACCTCATACTTTCACAAAAAATAAATTACAGATATATGAAAAAGCTCAACATAAAAAAGTATTAAAATAAAATGCAGGAGAATATATTTATAAAACTGAAATACGAAAGGCCTGTCTCCAAAATTTCTAAACTGTAAAAAAAAAAAAAAAAAGTTAAGAGACAAATGACAGGTTGGGAGAAAATGTCTGCAAAATAAATAACAAAAAAATACAGAATATATAAAAAGACTTCCTATAAGTCAATGATAAAAGATAAAAACAAAAAAAAAATGAGCAAGGGATATGAACAGGCAATTCACAGAAAGTGAAATGGCCAATAAATATGAAAAGATCCCTATCTCACTAATAACCAGGGAAATCAAATTGAAACAACAATAACAATTTTACACATCAGACTGGCAAAAAAATCAAGTTTAATAATATCAATGATTGGCCTAAATGTGAGGAAACAGGCAAGCTAAAGCATCAGTAGAGGATGTAAAAACAAGAAGAGCATTTTTGGAGGACATTTTGGCAGAATGTATTAGAATTTTACAGGTTAACACGCTCCAATAGTTTTACTTCTCCGTATCTACCTTAGAGTCAAATTCATGCAAGGATACAGGCAGACAAATTCAAAGACGGAAATCTAAATGCCATGAACAAGGAAATGGTTAGATAAACTGCTTTATCTACAGTGTGGAATACCATACAGCAGTTAAAAAGAATGAAGTAGACTTGTGTGTCCTGACACAATAGGCCTTCACATTTTTCTAAGTTAAAAAAGTAAAGCCAGGTATCGTGATGCATGCCTGTAATCCCAGCTACTAGGAAGGCTGAGACTGGAGGATCGCTTGAACCCAGGAGTTCAAACCTAGCCTACCACCATAGCAAGACCCTATCTCTTAAACAATATATACCAATAATTTTTAAAAATTAAAAAGTAAATAGTAAAATTATATGTTAAAGAGAAAAATTAATTGATGATAGCAAATTACCCTCGGGGAAAGAATCAGACAAAGAGAAGTATTCAAGGGTGCTTTGCACTTACTTTCTTTTTTTTTTTTCCACTTAATTTCTATTGTTTGAATCTTTTACAAGAAAATATACACTTGTATGGGCCTGGCGTGGTGGCTCAAGCCTGTAATCCCAGCACTTTGGGAGGCTGAGGCGGGCGGATCACCTGAGGTCGGGAGTTCGAGACCAGCCTGACCAACATGGAGAAACCCCCATCTCTACTAAAAATACAAAATTAGCCGGGCGTGGTGGCGCATGCCTGTAATCCCAGCTACTCAGGAGGCTGAGGCAGGAGAATCGCTTGAACCCGGGAGGCAGAGGTTGTGGTGAGCCGAGATCACGCTATTGCACTCCAGCCTGGGCAACAAGAGCAAAACTCCATCTCAACGAAAAAAAAAGAAAGAAAAGAAAATATACACTTGTATTTATGTAATTTTTAAATGAAAAAATACATGCTTGTTGTAAAAAAGAAAAAAAAACTTACACACATGTGTTTCAAGTAGACAGGGAACACATTCTGCTCCCCAGTCCCACTCAGCTCTCAGAAGGATCCATCTACCTTTAATAGTTTAGAATAGATCCTATTAAACTTTCCCTACATTATTTACAACATATATGTATGCAGGAAGATATATGTATGTGCACACACATACATACATATTTTACTACAGACGTGATTACATGTATATACATGTATGTTCATATACACACATGAACATAAGCCTATTGTTTCCAAAACGAAATGGATATAATAGCATAAGTTACATACAGTAGAGTAACAGGTAAACTTTATCATATCAAATAAAATAAATATTATTCAGCTATACAAACAATGGAGATGTGGATTCAAATTTGAGTACAAGTATTGGGATGGGAATGATCTCTGCCACATGCTTTCTAAATTCTGTAGTGACAATACATTGTATAGTAGCAATAAAACCTCTTTTATGGATACTAAATAGGTCTGAAAAAATAAAAAATAAAATAAAAATTTTAAAAACCTCTTTTAAAAAATAAAAATCAAATGAGAGAATGTTTTCTGAAAGAAAAATACTATAAATTGCTTAACAAATATAAGGCTTCACTATTGTTAGCACACATAAAAACAATACGATGGGCTCACATTTCATATAGTATCACTTACCAATCCCACTGTCATCTAACCGCATGTAGCCTTCCGCCAGCGAGCTGAAACCAGTTAATCCTCCCATGGCTGCATAAGGAACGTCCTGTCCCACTGGTTTTCCCTGAGCCAATCTTTCTTGCTTAGTTTCCACTACTGTGTCATGGGCATATGCAGGCTGACCACAAGCACAAGTGAAGCAGCTATGGAATCCTGAACACTTGGAACCTGAATCAAGATGTAAAGGGAGTTAAATTCTTAAAGGTACTATGTTGTCTACCCTAAAGACACTTAGCCTGGCAAAAGCCAGCTGAATCTAGATCTTCTGGCCCCTATAACTCTTACCTCCAGCCACTGAACTCCTTCCTAGCCACTGTTCTTACTTCTAAAACATGCTAAAGTAGTAACCAGATACAACACAGAAAAAAAAAAAACTGCAAAACACAACAAGGACTAAAAGAAATTGAAGAGCCAGGTAATGTAGACCTTCTCCTCAAAAACTGAATTATAAGCAGGCATGGCGGGGACACCCCGGTGGCCAGGACCAGGTGAAGAGATAATGTAGAAATCTTCCTACAGATCAACTCACCATAGAAGTCAAATTAGAAGGCCAGCCTGTAGACACAGAAAGGGTGTAGTGGAATCTTGTTCAGCAATAAAAAGGAAAGAAGTATTGATATAGGCTATATGGATGAATCATGAAAACATCATGCTAAATGAAAGAAGCCAGTCACAAAAGACCACATATTCTATGATTCTATTTACATAAAATGTCCAGAATAGGCAAATCCAGAAAAAGAAAGTAGATTATGGGTTGCCTAGGGCTGGGGAGAGAGAAAAGTAAGGAAGGACTCCTAGTGAATATGGAGTTTCTTTTTGGGGTGAGAAAAATGTTCTGAAATGTACTGTGCTGGTGGTTACACAACATTCATGCTGATTATATATTAAAAATCACTAAACTGCACATTTTAAATAGGCTAATTGTATGACATGTGAATTACGTCTTTAAAAAGTTGTTGTATAAAAAAAATCAAGCCACATTGTAATGGAGGCCAGAATATACCATTAACAAAATCTTTACCCATTCACACCTCTGACAAACATATATGGGAACAGCTAAGCACGGTGGCTCACGCCTGGAATCCCAGCACTTTGGGAGGCCGAGGCGGGCAGATCACTTGAGTTCAGGGGTTTGAGAACAGCCTGGCCAACATGGCAAAACCCCGTCTCTAATAAAAATACAAAAATTAGCCGGGCGTGGTGGCAGGCGCCTATAATCTCAGCTACTTGGGAGGCTGAGGCAAAAGAATCACTTGAACCCTGGAGGCAGAGGTTGCAGTGAGCCAAGATCACACCACTGCACTCCTGGTGACAAGAGCCTGGGTGACAAGAGCAAAACTCCGTAAAAAAAATAATAATAATAAATATATATATATATATGAACCAAGACATATAAATAAGTCAGTTTTTTCCAACTACTTCCATATTCAGCCAATGAAACATTTATTCCTGCCACTGTCATTAAAAATGTTTTATTACATACTTCATCATAAGATTTCAACTCAAACTACTATAAAAACAACTGGATTGACTATCTCCTGAAGGAAACTAATGGACTAGCACTCTACCTAGTTCAGTGGATGATCCAGTGTAAGGGCAAAAGGGGTAGAGGTTGGAATTTGGGTACAGGTATTAAGGTAAGGGTATTACTGCATACAAAGCATTAAAATGATCATGCTGTGTTAATCTATCAGCAAACCATAAAAGTTTTTTGACTTATAAAACGCTTTTTTAAAATCTATGAATAGAATTTAGTTGCTTCAACTCCCATATCCAAAAATTTGTATCAGATCACATCTGGTAATTCTTTAAAATCCATTACTATTACTTAAATTATCTGAACTACATGAGATGAGGGTTTATGATTATCAAGCATACCATTAACTCTGAGTTCTTCCACAAAAATGAAATCTTAGAGTATCTATCCATTGAATTCTCCTTAGTTGTTTAATATTAACGCTATAACTGAATATTAACTCTACAACCAGTAAAAAAGCACGTTAAATATTCAAGGAAGACATATAAACAGAAGTTTCTGTGTTTATAATAATATAACTCACATGTATTGCATGTAAAGCCAGGCGCAGCACTGTGCTGATCAGCAAAGTGTTTGCACCTGCAGCGAATGGGCTGGCTACCATTCAAGGGGACATAAAGGTAAGCCCTGCACTGGCAGCCAGTCACTTGGCAGGGCAGATCAATGGGGCGCTGCTGAGGAATCATTTCCAAGTCAGTTTTATGTTGTTTATACCTAAAAAAGGAGAAAGAGAGAGAAATACAAACACAATACAGGTATTATCAAAAATTACAATTTCTATTATATTAAAGGCAGACATGATTTTTTAAATTATTATTGCTTTATTATTCTTCATAGTAAGGTAAAAATAAACTCTCCTACATATAGTACTTGTATCACCTATGTTGCTTTGGTCAGAGGAAATCTTTACTCTTTTAGATTTCTATTTTTAGTTATTTAAGAAGCTGTTTCACAGCAATACAAAGAATAATTATATAATTTCCTTAAAACACTTACTTCTACAGATTCCTTAAGAGAGAAGCACAGCCTAAGAGTATGAAAAAGTTCAGGCCGGGCGCAGTGGTTCATGCCTGTAATCCCAGCACTTTGGGAGGCTGAGGTGGGCGGATCACCTGAGGTCGGGAGTTTGAGACCAGCCTGACCAATATAGAGAAACCCCGTCTCTACTAAAAATAAAAAATTAGCTGGCTGTTGTGGCACATGCCTGTAACCCCAGCTACTCAGGAGGCTGAGGCAGGAGAACTGCTTGAATCCAGGAGGCAGAGGTTGCGGTGAGCCCAGACTGCACCATTGCACTCCACCCTGGGCAACAAGAGCGAAACTCCGTCTCAAAAAAAAAAAAAAGAAAAGAAAAAGTTCTTTACCAATGTTATTTTTATCAAAGTGCATTACTTAAATTTATTTGCATGTTTGCTACTTAAAATAGAAATATATTCAATAAACGTGTATTGATGTAATTTAATATAACTTTTGACTTCAAAATAAATTATCAATATTTTTGAAAGCCAAAGCTCCTTCTTATAGTATTGTAATTTTCTTAAATAGATCACTCACTTTCTTCTCATAGGTGATATTCAGTAAAATAATACTAAATTTATTATTCTCAATATTAATCAAAGAAATGCAAATTAAAGGCCGGGTGCGGTGGCTCACGCCTGTAATCCCAGCACTTTGGGAGGCTGAGGCGGGCGGATCACAAGGTCAGGAGATCGAGACCATCTTGGCTAACACGGTGAAACCCGGTCTCTACTAAAAATACAAAACATTAGCCAAGCGTGGTGGTGGGCGCCTGTAGTCCCAGCTACTTGGGAGGCTGAGGCAGGAGAATGGCGTGAACCTGGGAGGTGGACCTTGCAGTGAGCCAAGATCGAGCCACTGCACTCCAGCCTGGGCAACAGAGAAAGACTCCGTCTCAAAAGAAAAAAAAAAAAGAAAGAAATGCAAATTAAAATGAGATACCATTTTAACTTAGCAAAAAGAGTCAAAGTTTTTTAAAACTATATGTAACACACAATGCTATCAAGAGTGTTACGAAAGGGTCAGGAGCCGGTGGCACATGCCTGTAACCCCAACACTTTGGGAGGCCAAGGCAGGTAGATCGCTTGAGCTCAGGAGTTCAAGACCAACCTGGGCAACATGATGAAACCCCATCTCTACTAAAAATACAAAAATTAGCCCGGCATGGTGATGCATGCCTGTAGTCCCAGCTACTCGGGAGGCTGAGGCAGGAGAATCCCTTGAACCCGGGAGGCAGAGGTTGCAGTGAGCTGAGATGGCACCACTGTACTCCAGCCTGGGCAACAGGCGAGGCTCTGTCTCAAAAAAAAAAGAATGTTACAAAAGAACAAATTCTATTTAATAATGTTTCAAGAAACTTGAAAAGGTCCATTCTTTGAACCAGAAATTTCATTTTTGGAAAACATACCCTAAGAAAATAATTCCATATATAGAAAAAGCTTTATGCATACCAATAATATTAGCCATAGTACTTACATCAGCTACATTATACACACACCCACACAACATAAGAGAACCAGTAAGTAAATTACTAGACAACAGTTTTCAAACCTTTTAGCAGTGACACCCTTTTGTCAAATAAAATCTTTTATAGAACCAGAGTACATAAAACAAATGCAGAATTGGTTAAAGCGAGAGGAAGAACAGAATAGAGTTTCCCCTTCTCCTAACCTGCCCTTCCACCTGGCACACCCCCAAGGCTCCCTCACAGCTCCGGAGAACACAGATAAACACCACTGGACTAGCTGGACTAGCTGGCAGGTATTAAAAATCTTGTTTTTGATCAGCAAATAACAATGTGGAAACATATTTCTATGATTCTGTCATTAAAAAGTGGCTCAGTATTTTATGCACACACATACTTAACAACAGTTAAATGGCACAGTGACTCACGCCTGTAATCCTAGCACTTTGGGAGGCTGAGGTGGGTGGATCAGTTGAGGTCAGGAGTTTGAGACCAGCCTGACCAACATGGAGAAACCCCGTCTCTTCTAAAAATACAAAATTAGCCGGGCATGGTGGTGCATGCCTGTAATCCCAGCTACTCGGGAGGCTGAGGCAGGAGAATCGCTTGAACCCACGAGGCAGAGGTTGTAGTGAGCTGAGATCACGCTATTGCACTCCAGCCTGGGCAACAAGAGTGAAACTCCGTCTCAGAAAAAAAAGAAAAAAGAAAAATCATACAGATATTGTAAAAAAAAAAAAAAAAAAAAAAAAACTAGCAGCTGGCTTTGGGTAGTGAGCTGCTTCTATATATTGTATATAGAATATATTCTATGTTTCTATATATCCCCCATTTTCCTTGATAATCATGTATCACTTTTATAGTGGGGGGAAAAAGTTTGGAAGAAATCTCACTCAGTGGATCAGTACTAAATATAATAACTTCTCCATCAAAGTTGAGTTTGGTCAGCTGAGCATGGTGGTGCACACGTGTAATCTGAGTACTTTGGAAAGCCCAAGGTAGACAGACAACTTGAGCCCAGGAGCTCCAGACCAGTCTGGGCAACAAAGCCAAACCGCTTCTCTACAAAAAAATACAAAAATTAGCTGGATGTGGTGGCACATGCCTGTGGTCCCAGCTACTTGGGAGGCTGAAATCGAAGGATCGCTGGAGCCCAGGAGGTCGAGGCTGCAATGAGCCAAGATCGTGCCACTGCACTCCAACCTGAGTGAAAGGGTAAGGCCCTGTCTCAAAAAACAAAAAAGCTGAGTTGGATCAATTCTGACGTTCAAGTCCATGCTGTATAAGTCATACAGAGATTACACAGTGGCACTAAATTTGTGTAAGAATAAATTATAAAACTATCACAAACTTACCAAACCCCTCTTTAATTCTGAAAGATATCAACACATCCCTTATCCTCCATTCCTCCTCAGTGTTTTTACTTGGAGTTGCTAAATAAATTTATAGTCAATCTATATACAACATTACTCATCCCAGCAACTGCCTAACAAACTTTGGCAAACTGCAACTCTGTAAATAGCAACTATACAAAGAGTCTTTGTGAAAGAGCCCCAGAAATTGCTATCAGAATAGGGTGGTTCCTCTTGGAACCGAAAGTTAAAGTTGCTGCCTGAAAACATGGAACAGGTTCAGAGACTTTTCTGTGAAGCAGCTTAAGTATTCTGCACTTGACAACTGTGAGACAGTAGCAAAATTTAAAGTAGAGCATACACACAGCAAAATGCAAACTTCAGATACAACTCAAGTCAAAAACTGGAGCCTCACTATTTCCTTTCCTTTAGGCACTTTTCTTGGAACATGACCATTTGTAATGCAAAGCAGTGTGCTTGTTTGTTTAAAGAAAGGTATCAACACAGCAGATCCTTAAGGTATAAAAGGCGATTAGTATATCTGAGGAGAAATGTTTATACTTACAGATGGACAGCATGATCAGTGTGGGTCAATTCAAGCAACGCTTAAAGTAGTTCCTCAATCTGATGACCCATTCTCTACCTTCTCCAATGATGTGAGATGTCAGTAGACTCCTCTCCCCAGTCAAACCGAAAGACCCCTGGCAAAGCCACAGGGCCACCAAACATTTTTGCCAATGGCAAGAGAACTGCTTAAGGTGATAGACTCCATGATGAGCGCTAATAGGATATGATGGAAAATTTTTAATTATAGCTTTAAAAACCTTTAGATAATTTTTGTGGGGTTTTTTGTTTTGTTTTGTTTGGTTTTGTTTTGAGACAGCGTCTCACACTGTCGCCCAGGGTGGTATGCAGTGGTGTGATCTCGGCTGACTGCAACCTCACCTCCCACGCTCAAGCGATTCTCCTGCCTCAGCCTCCCACGTAGCTAGGATTACAGGCGCGTGCCACCACACCCAGCTAATTTTTTGTATTTTTAGTAGAGACAGGGTTTCACTATGTTGGCCAGACTGGTCGCGAATTCCTGACCTCATGATCCACCCACCTCAGCCTCCCAAAGTGCTGGAGTTACAGGCATGAGCCACTGCGCCTGGCCAGTTTTTGTTTTTTAAGAGAAAAGGTTTCACTCTCTGTCACCCAGGCTGGAATGCAGTTGCACAATCATAGCTCACTGCAGACTAAACTCCTAGGCTCAAGCAGTCCTCCTGCCTCGGTCTCCCAAAGTTCTGGGATAACATAGATGTGAGCCACCATCCCCAGCGGATAATTTCTACTCTACTATATAAAGGACAATTGTTAAATGTTTCTCAGTCACTACAATTTGCAGACGTAAGATATGCTTAGCTTTTTATTTTCTAATTATCAAAAAATTTTGCAATAAAGTATCTTACCTATGTGTACAAAAACACAGTGTCTCTGGGCCCACAAGTTTACAATCCATCCCTGTTGGTGACCGCCAGCTCACAAATAATCTGTTTTGTAAGCGCAGAGGTAAAACTTTTCTTTTGTATTCTTCATATTCTTCAGGAGTAAAAAGTTTCCCTCCATCATCCTCACCAACAATTCTACAACAAAAATATATATTTCTCTTAAGCTTTGAGTATTTATTTTCCGGGTGAGCTATGACAAGGCCACTGCAAATATTAAATAAATTTGTAAGCTTTTATTTTGTAAATCTGTCTTTTCTTACAGATGTGGCAGGCCAGGTCTCCGTAACAACTGTTTCAGCACTGACTGAGTGGTTAAGTTAAATATTAAAAGCTGATAGAACCAGGGTCCTTATACAAAGGCTGGAATGTAACAAAAGCCCACCAAGCGTTTGCCCAGGCCTTTCCTGGGCCTTGAAGCATAACAAGATAACAAAGGAATTCTTAAAGGACCCGTCTGGGACTAAACAAGTTTTACTGGGGGTCTGAAGAAACTCCCCAGACCTCCACAAACAAGTTTACTGGGGGTCTGAAGGAACTCCCCAAACCTCCATGATTTAGCAGGAGACAAGACGAGAGTAATCACCCCAGCACCTGGACCCATTTAGATTAAGTAAATTTACTGAGGCTCCAGAGGAAGGTCTTCAGGACTCAGATCTTAGTTATAGATTAGAAGTTAATCATTTATATCTTTAGATAAATGCACACTTACACATAAACATATATATACATATAAACATACGTAATTTTGAATTGGTCTGGCGATATCTTCCAGGCCTTCTCCCTAAAACCAGTTACAGAAATAATCTCCCTTCTTTCCCAGTTCATCTGAATCGCATTACTGGGCCACGAGAATAGGCAGCCCAACCCTTGGTTTGATCCAGAAACATAGGTGCCTCAGCCATGAACCCAGCGATGGGTGAGAAAAGAAATCTTTTCTCCCCTCCACTTCCTATATAAGAGGGTTACAAATAGGAAAGACAATGAATTCATAATGAAACTTTACTGATCCAGGTTTATCAACAGAGGATTACCACATATTCATCTCAGTTCTTCCTTTGATACTGAAGCAAAGATGCTCATACCTCTCATTAAAGGTAGAGCCTTAACTGCTAAAAATTCTAACATTTACCTCCTTTGAAAATGTATCCCAGAAAAGTACAAAAAACATCAAAGCAGAAGCCAACATGACTAATTTCCATACCTGTCTCCAAACCCTGGCCAGGGGTTTAAACTAATGCGGAACCTAAATACACACTTGGTTCAGCACAAGCTAAAACCACATTTGTGTGTTAAGTAATCAAATTTATCATTGTTTAATTTCAGAAGTAAGAACCCAAAATATTATGGGAAAACATTAAGCCCCCACTATTTGTATGAAAAGAAATTAAGAGTTGGCCTCCCTGGAGGAAAAGAAAGCACGATTAAAAGAAGTTTTTCCAAAACTGAAGACATTTCTCCCTGAAAATACTCCCCTTGAAAAGTCACAAAAAGTGATGTTTGTAGAATGCTACATACTTTTTTGTGCAATACATGCTTTTTTCCATACTTTGAAGACTTTAGCTGCGGTAGAAAATAAAAACCATTGCTCTATGTACTTGCCATTAGAAAAAAAGAAAAACCAATTTATAAGCTATGAAATAATCAAAACCTCCTTCTTTACATAAACAATCTAGATACGTAATAGTAAAGAAACAAAGGGCATTTAATTCTGAGATAAATTTTGGGCCATTTCACTTTCTTGTAGCTACCAAGAATACCAACAGGTATTAAGATTTTAAGATAAATATGGATCTTTAAAAGATCTTTTAAAAGTAAGATGTCATTGGTATTTAAGTTCTAGACCAGTGCAACTCAAATTTTATTTTACTTACAGAATCCCCAGGGGATCTTGCTCAAATGCAGATTAAGATTCACAGGGCAGTGGCTCATGCCTGTAATCCCAGCACTTTGGGAGGCCGAAGCAGGCAGATCACTTGAGGTCAGGAGTTCGAGCCCAGCCTGGCCAATATAGCAAAACCCTGTCTCTACCAATAATACAAAAATTAGTAGGGCTTGGTGGTGGGCGCCTATAATCCCAACTACTCTGGAAACTGAGGCACTGAGAATCGCTTGAACCGCAGAGGCAGAGGTTAGAGTGAGCTGAGATAGCGCCACTGCACTCCAGCCTGGGCAGCAGAGCAAGACTCTATCCAAAAAAAAAATACACACACACACACACACACACACACACACACACACAATAAGGCCAGGTGTGGTGGCTCACATCTGTAATCCCAGCACTTTGCGAGGCTGAGGTGGGAGGATTGCTTGAGGCCAGGATCCCAAGATGAGCCTGGGCATCCTAGTGAGATCCCATCTCTACCAAAAATTTTAAAATTGGCTGGGTGTGGTGATGCATGCCTGTAGTCCTAGCTAGTTAGGAGGCTGAGAAGAGAGAGTTGCTTCAGCTCAGGAGGTCAAGGTTGCAGTCAGCCATTACAGTGCCACTGCACTCCAGCCTGGGAGACAGAGCGAGACTCTAAATAATAACAATAATAATAATAATAGGTCTGGAGTGGGCCTGAGATTCTGCTTTTCTAACAAGCTAACAGATGATGCCAGGACACTGGTCAGGGCCTCCCACAGTGTGAGTAACAAGGCTGCATGCTTCCCCTCCCAACTGACTCCCACTGAAGTACCTAGGCAAGACCAAATCCAGGAAAACTCTTAAGAAGGAAAGTTTGTTTCCTTCTAAACTCATATTTTGACTCATCTTCCCACCCCACCTTCCCAGCCCACCTTTTCATATCCAGGCACTCAAGTCCTGTTTTCCCCACTTTTCTAAAATTCTGACGTCAGTAAAGGACCTGATAATCTCTTTCAGAGGGAAGTGTTTCAAGTTATTTACTATTGCAAAAATAATTTCCCAGCCGGGCGCGGCGGCCCAGGCCTGTAATCCCAACACTATAGGAGGCCGAGGCAGGTGGATAGCTCGAGTCCAGGAGTTCAAGACCACCCTGGGCAACATGGTGAAATCCCGTCTCTACAGGAAATACAAAAATTAGCTGGCCGCCTGTAGTCCCAGCTACTCGGGAGGCTGAGGCAGGAGAATCACTTGAACCCAGGAGGCGGAGATTGCGGTGAGCCGAGATCGCGCCACTGCACTCCAGCCTGGGAAAGAGTCAGACCCTGTCTCAATAAAATAAATAACTACATAATTTCTCACCAGGTCTGCCCTAACATGTTCGGAGCTAGGCAAGAGTCAACTGGAGGCCCACAATTCACATATCTAAATATCCAAGTTATCAGTCAACACCAGCTCCAGCAACTTGCTCCCAGGCAAAAGCTCTGGAGAACTGGAGGCTCAAGGAGCCGGCTCTGCTCTGGGCGAGGACGGGATGATGGTTGTTCTGACCCTGAACCGGTCGTGGGAACTGACCCCATCAAGCTCCTAGCCCTTTTTCTTCTGGCTCAGAATCTCCAGGCAGTTCTAAGGGTGACCCAAAACTACACCAACGGGGCAGTCAGAGCGAGGGAGAGCAGTCAGCTGGGGGGCCTTCTGCGAGCACACCTCTGGGTCATCCGGGCCGCCTACGATGCCGCAGAGGAGGCCCTGTCGCTCGCTCTGGCCTCCCCGGCCGAACCTGGAGCGTCTCCCCTTTGCTTGAACACACACATCCTCCCGCCCCAACTCGGCGTCCTCAGGCGGTCCTCTCCAGGACTTCCCATCCGCCCAGATTCCGGACGATCAAAAACCCCAGGAAGCGGAAAAAGAGCGCCTCGCTGCAGGTGCACCAGCCTCGGTCAGGACCCAGGACAATGAACTGCGTCCTCAGGCCAAAGGAGCGACTACGTTTCCAGTTTCGGAAGGGGTTTCTCCAGAACACCAAACACCAGTCGGTGCCTTCCTCCTAAAACCAGCACCTCGGGGTGGGGAGCGCGTTCAGAACTTCACGGTTGACCCTATTACTGGGTTAATTTGATGTATGGCTAACTTCTATAGCCCCGAGTACTCGATGTGCATGTTTTCAATGGCCATTTAAAGAGCAGCTGGACCTCTGTATCAATCTAGAGTTAGTCACTCTTCTGGAAGGGAGCAGAGGGACCTCTTAAATGTTATCGGAAGACTCATCACTGCATAGAACTGCGTGGCCCTACAGTATTTAATTAGGCAGACTTAACTGGAATTCATCTAGGCCTCCCCCAACAGCCCAGGCACAGATGCCGGGAACCCCCGCGGACGCCGGCCGGGCCCCTGTCCGCGCCCCCAGCCCAGGGATCCTGGCCCCTTGGAGTGGCGGGGGGCAGGCCCGGAGCCACAGTCTCACCTCCGGTACTCCAGGTACTCGTCCACCGCCGCCACGCCGCCGGGAGGCAACGTCAGCCGCTCCATGGCCGGTGGGGAAGCCAAAGGTTTCCCTAGCGGCCAGCCGACAGCGAAGCCTGACGCAGCCAGGCTCCCTCCCGGTACCGCGCCCCCTCCCGCCCACCTCCTGATTGGCCTGGCCCGAAGCCCGAGGAGGCCGCGCGCGGCAACTGCGCAGGACGCGCGCCCCTACTGGCTGCCGGCGCCAGGCACCAGAACCCGGATCTCCGCAAGCGCAGCCCCGCGCCACGTGGAGTGCAGTTTGCCGCCCTCCACAAACCTTGCCGCTGTTCCCCTCTCCCTTCCCTGGACCGGCGAGTCTTCTTGTAAATTAACAAGTGACAAGGGAGTGCAGTGCCTTGCATATAACAGGCACACAGAAAACGGCTTATTTCTTTGTACAGCTCTTTTCGCTTAATCCATCTCTTGAAATATAAGTGGTTTTGAGAAGGTTCTGCTTTAGTTTGAGGCCTGCCTCTCCTTAACTGTCAGCCTGTTTCCAGTATTGGCGTTTTCAAAAACTCTGATGTAACAATCAGTAGTCCCGGGTATCTGGGTTTACTTTCGGGGTTGCTAAAGCAACATGTTCTTCAAAGGAACCGAATAACTGATTTAAGGTGAAGCAAGTAAAAACAATTTAGGTAAAATTTTGTTGTTTTTTTTTCAACTTTTGGAAACACTCTGCAAAATATATTTAGAAGCTGAATTACCATGCGATTGGTAATTTGGCCATAATTTGACTTAGCACGTTGTGGAAAAGAATAGGAAATCTTCAGACGAAGTCATTAAACTCTGAAGCTCCCAGGGATCAGCTTTAGCGCCCTCTGTAAAGTATCTGAGAGGGAGAATAAGCAAATAAGAAAAATAATTAAACTTCAGTTTCAAAGTACTTTTCTACATATTTCAGGTCCAAAAAACATTATGTAAACAAATTGTTTGGGTACCACCCCCTCCCTTCTCAGTGCCCTTTCAACAAACCCCACACTCTCCCCAAAGTCTTCCTCCTGTTCAGAAGCGTTCTTGACAGTCAGATAAATGAGTGATCCTGAAATAGGATTCATATTTTAGGAGACTGATCTCAGCTCAGTATTCTCTCCTATCACACCTGTGGTTTGCTGCTGTCCATTTTACCTCTTCCCCCCGACACCTCCCAGATGGGGTCTTGCTCTGTCTCCAAGGCTGGAGTGCAGTGGCGAGATCTCGACTCACTGCAACCTCTGCCTCCTAGGTTCAAGCAATTCTCCTGCCTCAGCCTCCTGAGTAGCTGGGATTACAGGCACGAGCCACCACGCCTGGCTTTTTTTTTTTTTTTTTTTTTTTTTTTTTGTATTTTTAGTAGAGACGGGGTTCACCATGTTGGCCAGGCTGGTCTCGATCTCCTGACCTCGTGATTTGCCTGCCTCAGCCTCCCAAAGTGCTAGGATTACAGGCGTGAGCCACCACGCCCAGCCCCATTCTACCTCTATGAGAGCCTAGTCTTGCTTTTAGGCAGCAACTAAACTAACAAAGAAAAATAGAAGAAAACGCCATGCTCTGCAGGCTTACAGAAAAGTGGCAGGAGAATGTCTGTGTAGGCAAGTACAATTTAAAAATCTAGAGGGAAATGGTTAAAATAGATTTAGCCCAATTGTGGACTCTTCCAGGAAGATGCTGGAGCAGTAAACTCTTCTGGCCAAAGAAGTCAACAAAAATATTGAGCATGATGAATGAGTATGGAACAAACTAGAAAATGTTATCCTAACCTTACATAAAACTGACAGCTTTGCAAATTAAAATACCGTATATAGTACTCACCTCTGCTTTAATAAAAAGGTATAATCAAACTATAACTTCCTCCCAATGTGTAGCTAAATTGATCTAGGAAGTAGGGTGGACAGAGGAACATGTAAATTGCCTAGGCAAGTGTTAGGCATTTTATTTATTCAATCCTCATGAAAGTTTATGAGATAGGATTTGCCAGCATTTTGCTGTGATGTATAGGTTAGGAATGCTTTCTTCTGAAAATAACAGAATAATTCAACTAACAGTGGCTTAATTAAACATAAATTTTATTTTTTATTGCTCTAAAGAAGAGTGGGGGTAGGTAGTTGCTCACATTGGTTCAGAGCATTTTCCTCATGGTTGCAAGAGCTGTTACAGCTCCAGAAATCATATCCAAATTCAAGAAAGGAAAAAGGAGGGCCACCAACATCATTTGTTTCTTTTATCAAAGAGTTTTCCTAGAGGCCTCTCTGCAAAAAGATTTTCATTTATGTCTCACGTGGCCACCCCTTGGTATAAAGAAAACTGGGAAAGCCAATCCAGTACTTAGTTTTCCAGGCTCTATGATGGCAATTGTCAAGGAGAGGGTTAGAAATGTGTGTTGGGGCAGGGCACGGTGGCTCATGCCTGTAATCCCAGCACTTTGGGAGGCCAAGGCAGGTGGGTCACCCGAGGTCAGGAGTACGTGACCAGCCTGGCGAACATGGCGAAACACCATCTCCACTAAAAATACAAAAATTAGCCAGGCGTGGTGGCTCATGCCTGTAATTCCAGCTACTGGGGTGGCCGAGGCAGGAGAATTGCTTGAACCCAGGAGGCAGAGGTTACAGTGAGCTGAGATGGTGCCATTGCACTCCAGCCTGGGTGATAAGAGTGAAACTCCGTCTCAAAAAAAAAAAAAAAGAAATGTGTGTTGGGTTAAAAATGTATTTAGTTCACCATGAAACATGGTTGGCGACAGCTTATCCTTAAACTGATTAATATCCATGCATACCCTTCTTCCCATGCACGCATTGTACACTAAAGGCATTTAGTAATCAGACCTCTAAGTAAGGCAGTCCCAAAATCTCAACCAGCTACTGCACCCAGCTTAAAGTCTAAGTCTCTGCAATCTTCTCTCAGTCATTCTTAATCCTGATCAGCCTGATTCTTATTGTCTTAATGGTTTCACAGTTGATAGCTACAAGACAAGAAAGATAATTATTCAGTATGTATCTCTAACAGATAACTTGTTTGTTTTTTGTTTTTGTTTTTGTTTTTGTTTTGTTTTTTGTTTTTTGAGATGGAGTCTCACTCTGTCACCAGGCTGGAGTGCAGTGGTGTAATCTCAGCTCACTGCAGGCTCCACCTCCTGAGTTCAAGCGATTCTCCTGCTTCAGCCTCCTGAGTAGCTGGGACTACAGACGCGCACCACCACGCCCAGCTAATTTTTCTATTTTTAGTAGAGACGGGGTTTCACCATGTAGGCCAGGATGGTCTCAATTTCTTGACCTCATGATCTGCCTGCTTCGGTCTCCCAACGTGCTAGGATTACAGGCATGAGCTACCGTGCCTGGCCAATAACTTGTTTTAAAATCCACAATGCCATTATCACACCTAACAAATTAAACAATAATTCCTTGATATCATCTAATAATACCCAGCCTAGATATCATCTATTAGATATCATCTAATAAACCTAGTTTTATACTAATTAGAATTCAACCAAGGCCTATACTACCTTTGGTTTACATGCGTTTAATATATTACGAGTCTTTTGCAATTTTAGACAGTTCCCTTTCTCCTACCCCAATTTTTTGTGCCATTAATTTGTTGAAGAATTTGGATCACTTTTCCTGTAGAATATCTTTCTGAATTTGGTTGTTTACAGAAAGGCATCACTTACTATGTTCTTTATCCCCTGTATTTCCTGTAAATTTGTACATCAGTCTTGAGACTTGAGTAGGTATTTAGAGTCAGGAGCAGGTCTTCTCAGAAGAGCACTTTATTGATAGTGCTATGTCCTGAATTCATAAATTGAAATTTTGTGAACAGCCCAGGTGAGATGAATTGGGGCTGCAAATTCTCATAAGGGCCATGTATTAGTCCATTTTCATGCTGCCGATAAAGACATACCCGAGACTGAGCAGTTTACAAAAGAAAGAGGTTTGATTGGACTTACAGTTATCCCTTGGTGATAAAAACTTTCAACAAATTAGGCACAGAAGGAACATACCTGAACTGAATAAAGACTATTTATGAAAAACCCACAGCTAACATCATACTAAATGGGGAAAAGATGATAGCATTTCATCTAGGAACTGGAACAAGACATGGATGCCCACTTACACCACTCATATTCAACATACTACTGAAAGTCCTAGCCAGAGCAATCAGACAAGAGAAATAAACAAAAGGCACTCAAATTGGAAATAAAGAAAGTCAAATTGTCCTTCGGTGCAAAGGACATGATCTTATATAGAGAAAAACCTAGACTCCATCATAAAAACTGTTAGAACTGATAAACAAATTCAGTAAAGTTGCAGTATACAAAATCAACATACAAAAACAAATAAAGTTTCTATACACCAATAATGAACTAGCTGAAAAAGAAATCAAGAAAGCAATCTCATTTACAATAGCTACCAAAAACACATAAAATACCTAGTAATAAATTTAACCAAGGAGGAGAAAGAACTCCCCAAGGAAAACTACAAAACACTGACAAAAAACATTGAAGAGAACACAAACAAATAGAAAGACATCCCATGCTAATGGATTAATATTGTTAAAATGACCACACTACCCAAAGCAATCTACAGAGTCAACGCAATACCTGTCAAAATGCCAATGACATTCTTTACGTAAATAGAAAAACAATCCTAAAATTTATGTGGACCCACAAAAAACCCTGAATAGCCAAAGCAATGCTGAATAAAAAGAACAAACGTGGAAGCATCACACTACCTGACTTCAAAACATACTACAAAGCTATGGTAACCAAAACAGTATGGTATTGGTATAAAAACAGACAGATAGACCAATGGAAGAGAATAGAGAACCCAGAAACAAACCTACATATTTACAGCCAACTGATTTTTGACAAAGGTGCCAAGAATATACATTGGATAAAGGACAGTCTCTTCAACAAATGATACATTGGGAAAACTGTATAACCATATGCAGAAGAATGAAATTAGACTCCTATCTCTCACCATATACAAAAACTAACTTGTGGATTAAAGACTTAAAAGTAAGACCTGAAACTATAAAACTACTAGAAGAAAACATAGGGAAATGCTTCAGGACATTGATCCAGGCAAAGATTTTATAGCTAAGACTTCAAAAGCACAGGCAACAAAACCAAAAATAGATAAATAGGACTAGATTAAACTAAAAAGCTTCTGCACTGCCAAGGAAACAATCAACAAATTGAAGAAACAGCCTGTAGAATGAGGGAAAATATTTGCAAACTATTCATCTAACAAGGGACTAATATACAGAAAATACAAGGAACTCAATCCAACAGTAAAAATCCACATAATCCCATTGAAAAGTGGGCAGGCAAAAGACATGAATAGACATTTCTCAAAAGAAGACATACAGGTGGCCAAGAGGTATATGACAAAATGTAAACCATGGCATACCATCTTACCCCTGTTAGACTGGCTATCATTAAAAAGACTAAAAATAACAAATGCTGGCAAGGATGCAGAGAACAGAGGAACTCTTATACACTGTTGGTGGGAATGTACATTAGTATAGTCATTAGGAAAAACGGTATGAAGGTTTCTCAAAAAACTAAAAATACAACTACCATAGGATCCAGCAATCCCTTTACTGGGTATTTATCCAAAGGAAAAGAAATCAGTATATCAAAATGATACCTATACTTGCATGTTTATTGTAGCATTATTCACAATAGCCAAGATTTGGAATCAACCTAAGTGTTCATCAATAGACAAATGAATAAAGAAAAATATGGTATATGTACACAATATTGTTCAGCTGTAAAAAAAAAAAAAAATGAAATCCTGTCATTTACAGCAACATGATGGAACTGCAGGTCATTATTTTATGTGAAATAAGCCAGGCACAGAAAGAGAAATATCAAATGTTCTGTCTCATATGTGAAAGCTAAAAAAGTTGATCTCATAGAGGTAGAGAGTAGAATGATGGTTACCAGAGGCTGGGAAGAAGAAGGTCGGGAGAAAGAAAAATTGGTTAATGGGTATAAAAATACAATTAGACAGAAGGAGTAAGTTCTAGTGTTCAATAACATGGGAGGGTAACTTTACTTGACAGTAATTTATTGTATATTTTGAAATAGTTGGAAGGGAAGATTTGAAATCTTCCCAACACAAAGAAATTATAAATGTTTGAGTTGATGGATATCCTAAATAACCTTATTTGACCAATACACCTGTACGTACGCCTCAAAATACCACATGTACCTCATAAATATGTACAACTAATACATATCAATTAAAAAAAATTTTAGGCCAGACACAGTGGCTCATGCCTGTAATAGCAGCGCTTTGGGAAGCCAAAGCAAGAGGATCACTTGAGGCCAGGAGTTCAAGACCAGCCTGGGCAACGTTAAAACGCCCTGCCTCTACAAAAAAATTTTTTAATTAGCCTAGCATGGAGGTACTTGCCTGTAGTCCTAGCTACTCAGGAGGCTGAGGCAGGAGGATCACTTAAGCCCAGGAGTTCTAGGTTGCAGTGAGCTATGGTAGCACCACTTCACGCCAGCTTGGGTGACAGAATAAGACCCCGTCTCTAAAATAATAAATATTTAATTTTTTAAAAGATTGGTCACTGAGATGAGTTGTTGCCAGCCCGATCCATATGTCCTCTAATTTCTCTTTTCACCTAGTTACTTCCTTCAGTTTTTGCTTTACATATTTTGAAGACTAAACTTGTATTTTGCCAGGCACAGTGTCTCACGCCTATAATCCCAGCACTTTGGGAGGCCGAGGCGGGTGGATCATTTGAAGTCAGGAGTTCGAGACCAGCCTGGCCAACATGGCAAAACCCATTCTGTACTAAAAATACAAAAATTAGCCAGGCGTGGTGGCAGGTGCCTGTAATCCCACCTACTCAGGAGGCTGAGGCACGAGAATTGCTTGAACCCAGGAGGCAGACATTGCAGTTAGTCGAGATCACACCACTGCACTCTAGCCTGGGGAATAGAATGAGTCTCCATTTCAAAAAATAAATAAATAAGTAAACTTGTATTTAAATACAAGTATTCAAAACTTGTATTAGACAGTGTTAGGTTTAGAATTGTTAAAATGCTACACTTTCTCGGTGCATTAAACTGTATATCAACAAGAAATAAAACTTTCTGGTAATTTTTTCTTGTTTTGAAGTCTATTTTACTTTATATTAATAAAATGACCCCCAACTTTATTTTGATTATATATCCTTTCCTATCTCTTCAACTGCAAGTAATAGGTAACACACATTGAAAACCTGAGATTTTTCCAAACATTTTCCCTAAAACTATAGCCATGCTGTTACTACATAGTCTTGGTCCCAAGACACAGTAGATAATAATTTGACCAATTTTTCCACTGTTACCACTAGCCTATAAAAGTTGTAGATCCTCAAACCCTGTGATTGTAACCCCTCTAGTCAGCCAGTTTCATATTTCAGAGTCTCTTACCTTTAGCACTCCACTTATCATACTGAATTCTCCATAGCTAGGAATTCATTTTATAAAAATAACAGAAAACTCAACTTAAGTGTCCTAAACAAAATGTAACCGGTTCAGTAGCTGGAAGACGTCATTGCTGACATCGCTGCAGTGTCCTCAGCCTTTCCTTCGTTATCACAGAATGGTGGATGCAGTATCAGCCCTCCTCCATCGCATTCTATTTATCAAACACCTGTCCTCAGCACTCAGCTCAAACTTCCTCTTCTCTGGAAAGAGAATAACTTTCTTTCCCAGCCCTGCAGTATTAGGCCCTTTCAAAACATATTGAAATTGCTAAGAGTATAATGTGAAATGTTTTGACTAAGATTCAGATGATTTCAGATTTCTGAATCTTTGGTTATGCAAGCTGTATTCCTGCAACACTCGTCTTTCTGCTCCCTTGTCCACTATGCAAGCTCCTCCTCAGCTTTAAAATTCAGTACAAGCAACTTGTCTTCTTTGAGACCTTCCTTGATTCCCACTTCCCAACAACAGATTTTTCTCTAAACTCTCTTTTTTAGAACTTGGCATTTTACTTTGTATGACTCGTCTCTCCCCTCTAGACAGCCGATAAAAAGTCCTTCGAGATCCCAGAGATAGCCCCAGCAGTTCTTCGTGAGAATAAAAGAAGATAAACTTTGTGTCTATGGCCACAGTAGAAGTCTCAAACTGGTCCATCCATGAGTTATTGGATGCCACTGATCTCTGGCCTTCTGAATCAGCCTCCTGGAACAGGAGGGTCTTTACTAAATAAGAACTCCAGTGTGCCTATAAACTTACCTTCATTCCAGAAGGAATCAAGTAGAAAAACTTCCAGACAAGGCTTGATCAGTGTGAACACATTGCGCTATTATTTGGATTATATATTGCCTTCACTTGTTCAAGCATTTATGGCCAGTGTCTTGGAGGACTTAAGGCTGACAAGGTTATTGGTCACGTAAACTCTATCCCACTACAGTCTTTTCAACCCAACATGTCATGAATCTCTGATGGTTTATGGAAGCATCATCTCCAAGCCAAACCTAGAAAAACATGTTTTTGAGACCCACAAGGTAAAGTTCCTGAGCCAACTACTTAGTAGAGGGTTCCAAAGAATGTAACAACAGTTCTATAGTAGGCCAGGCATGGTGGCTCAGGCCTGTAATCCCAGCACTTTGGAAGGCCAAGGTGGGCAGATTGCTTGAGCCCAGGAGTTTGAGACAAGCCTGGGCAACATGGCAAAACCTCGTCTCTACAAAAAATACAAACATTATCCAGGTGTGGTGGTGTGTGCCTGTAGTCCCAGCTACTCAGGAGGCTGAGGTGGGAGGATTGCTTGAGCCTGGGAGTTTGAGGCTGCAGTGAGCCGAGATGGCACCACTGCACTCCCGCCTGGGTAACGGAACGAGACACTGTCTTAAAAAAAGAAAAGAAAAAAAAAAAGAGTTCTAGTTCTATGGTGAAACCTTCCTTCTCTCTAGTCTGTCAGGGACATTTAGCAATTCTTAGATTTCCTTGACTATTCCAAAGTCCTTCCACAGCTTAGGAACCCAAACCACATTCCACCCAAGGGAGTTAGTGGAGTAGAGCACAGTAGTTCTTCAAACAGGTCACCCTGGTATATTATCAAAAAGATCTTAGCTTAATGTCTAGCACTTCTGGGATTCTTTCCTGATTCTATCTTCTCCCCACCCTGAACCACTAGCTGTACATGGGCAGGAAGAAACTCAGGAGTAAGATAATGATTCTGGGAGACAGAAGTAACCTAATCAATAGTGAATTTGTCTTTATTATGGTGTAGGAATATCTCACTGGCCTTTACCAGAGCTTGGAATAAATATTCTAAGCCTATTTCCTCCAAACAACTTTCTTAATCAAAATTTATCTTCTTAGGTATCTTAACATTTAAAAAGTACTATGCTAGGAGACTGGGGCATCATTAGAAAGGAACAAAGTTTATTCTGAATGAACAAAATAGCTTTCTGTTTAAATACCAGTCTCAAGTAATACTAGTAACTAACACTTATGTAGAGTTTCCTATGTACCAGGCTCTGTTCTCAGAGCTTTATCTATATTGACTCCTTTTATTCTTATAATAGTCCTATGATAAAGTAGATTCTGTTGCTGTTCTCATTTTGTGAATGAAGATACTAAATCATAAAAATGTTAGGCAATTTTTTAAAGGTCACATTCACTGGTAATTAGTGACAGAGCTGAGATTTAAACTCAGGCAGTCTGGCACAGAATCTATTTTCCTAACCTCTGTGCTATTCGGTGTGGAATCTGCCTGACTGACCTGCAAAGTTAAGGCCCGAGCCTAGGACGTGAAGTTCTAACCAATATACTGATCCTAACAAGCCCTGACAGCACTACAGGCCCCCAGCAATAACTCAAGCAGATGATCCTTCATTGCCCAAAATGTGTGTTACATAATGAATAACTCAAAGACCGATGGAAAAGTTTTCATTAATGCTCAAATCATTTCAGATTTTAATGCCTTTGCATGTGGTAGCAATAATTTCCACTCTTTTTCTCCACCCTGCAAACACCTACCCCTGTCAAATTCAGGACAAGCATCTTGTCCTCTGGAAGGCCTTCCCTCATTGCCACCCCTAAAGGCAATCTTTCTGCACTCTCTATTGTAGCATTTGGCACCTTCTATTAAATTTATGCTTGTTCTCATCTCTCAAGGTGGTGAACTCTTTGAAAGCAAAACTCTTTGAAAAGTCTTTGTCTCCTCATTTGTGTATTGAGAATAATAAAATTACCTCTCCTATGAGAACTGACTGAGAAATCCTTGCAAAGAACTTACTTGACATTGTTAGCTCTCGGTAAAGGATACCACTATAAAAGTATAATTTTTTATCCTTGGGTAGTTGGCACATTGTTAGCATACAATATACATTTAATAAATGTTTTTTAAATGAGTACAAAATAATATATCCAAAAAGCCCACTGGAGATATACTTTAAAAGTGTTAGTTAAAAGTCTTTAATGTACTGCTAGCCTTGATTTGTCAATTTCATCTATTTACATTTCACAATCTGGCCAGGCATAGTGGCTTACACCTGTAATCTCAGTACTTTGGGAGGCCGAGGTGAGAGGATCACTTGGGCCCAGGAATTTGAGACCAGCCTGGGCAACCTAGGGAAACCCTGTCTCTACAAAAACTTTAAAAATTAGCTGGGCATGGTGGTGCACACCTGTGGTTCCAGCTACTTGGGAGGCTGAGGTGGGAGGGTCACTTGAGCCCAGGAGGTAGAGGCTGCAATCAGCTGTGTTCATGCCATGGCACTCCAGCCTGGGCAACAGAGCAAGACCTTGACTCAAAAATAAATTTCGCAGTCCAAATTGTCATATATCATGTTGGTGTCATTTCATTTTTCCAGTTACATTTGAAGGGGATGCTGTGCTCAAGACTGAAACTGAAATAGAAAAGCATTAGTTTGGTGCAAAAGTAATTGCGTTTTTTGCCATAAAAGTAATAAAAAAGCAATTACTTTTGTACCAACCTAATAAATATATTCAGGACAAGATCCCTTTGCTTTTATTTCATTAAGACATTTAGTCATCTTACCATTTATTTATTTATTCGTTTGGAGACAGAGTCTTGCTCTGTTGCCCAGGCTCTAATGCAGTGGTGTAATCTCGGCTCACTGCAACGTCTGTCTACCGGATTCAAGCAATTCTCCTGCCTCAGCCTCCCAAGTAGCAGGGACTACAGGCATGTGCCACCACGCCCGGCTAATTTTTTGTATTTTAGTAGAGACAGGGTTTCACCATGTTGCCCAGGCTGGTTTCAAACTCTTGAGCTCAGGCAGTCCACCCACCTCAGCCTCCCAAAGTGCTGGAATTACAGGTGTGAGCCACCGTACCTAGTCATAGTCATCTTACATTTAAAAAATTAGGACAAAGTTAAAAATAGTCCTCATTTTTCCCTTTTTTGTTCCTTTCCCTGCCTCATCATTTAAGCTTTGAATAAAGAATAATGACTGCTTTCAAAAATTTATTTTATAACCAGATTAAGTTTTGTTAATAATTACCAGCACAACAAAAATTTCAGTGTATCCCAAAAATTTCTAAGCTCCTTAACATTATCCAATTTACTGGATTACTATTAATACAATAAAAAATGCCAGAGCAACAAAAGAATTTGAAAAATTCCTTTGAGAAATGGGATTTTACCTATGGGGGAAAAGTCGTTTCTGACTCTCACGTATCTCTTGATCTGTATTTCATTTACTTTCTTGAATTCCTCACCAGTATCTCTAAAACTCTCCATGCTACTAATTACAAATACATATAAACACTGAGTAGTACTAAGTTGTTTATTTTACCTTAATTCCTTTGAAAGGAATAAAACAGCCATTCATTCCATCTTATTTTATAAAGCTTTTTTTTTTTTTTTTTTTTTTTTTTTTGGAGATAGGGTCTCGCTCTGTCACTCAGGATGGAATGCAGTGGCATAATCACAGCTTACTGCAGCTTCAACTTCCCAGGCACAGGTGAGTGATCCTCCCACCTAAGTCTCCCAAATAGCTGGGACTACAGGCATGCACTACCACACTCAGCTAAATTTTTATTTTTTATTTTTGGTAGAGATGGGGTTTCACCATGTTGCCCAGGCTGGTCTCAAACTCCTGGGCTCAAGCAATCCTCCAGCCTCAGCCTCCTAAAGTGCTCGGATTACAGATGTGAGCCACCATGCCTGGCCTGTTTTCTTATTTAGGGAATTTCATGTAGTTATAAGTAATTTAGAGTTTATTTTACTCTTTATATATTTAGGGAACCTGAACTTTATTGCGGAAGAAGTCAATATTGAACTTGACATAAAATCTTCACAATCTATAGCTATTCATTTCACAATTTGTTAGTAAATGCCTATTCTGTATCAAGCATTATACTAAGTAGTCAGGATATAGGACTACAAATAAAAGCATCATAGCCAAGCACGGTGGTTCACGCCTGTAATCCCAACACCTTGGAAGGCCAAGGCAGGCAGATCACTTGAGGTCAGGAGTTTGAGACCAGCCTGGCCAACATGGTGAAACACTGTATCTACTAAAATACAAAAATATTAGCCAGACATGGTGGCACATGCCTGTAATCCCAGCTACTCGGGAGACTGAGGAGGGAGGGTTGCTTGAACCTGGGAGGTGGAGGTTGCAGTGAGTCAAAATCGCGCCACTGCACTCCAGCCTGGACAAAAGAGTGAGACCCCCATCTCAAAAAAAAAAAAAAAAAAAAAGCATCAGTGGTGGTAAGTATTAAGTATTATAAAGAAAAAGGGCCGGGCGCGGTGGCTTACGCAGCACTGTGGGAGGCTGAGGCAGGCAAATCACGAGGTCAGGAGATCGAGACCATCCTGGTCAACATGGTGAAACCCCATCTCTACCAAAAATACAAGAATTAGCTGGGTGCGGTGGTACATGCCTGTAATCCCAGCTACTCGGGAGGCTGAGGCATGAGAATCACTTAACCCGGGAGACGGAGGTTGCAGTGAGCTGAGATCACACCACTGCACTCCAGCCTGGCGACAGAGCGAGATTCCGTCTGAAAAAAAAAAAGGAAAGAAAAGAAAAGAAAAAGAAAAAGAACGCAGACTAAGGAGAGTAGAGAGTGAAGGTGATGGGGTGTTCTAAAGATCAGGTAAGTATCTCTCAAAAGTTGGTGACTTGAGCAGAATCCTGAAGGAAGCGAGGGAGTGAGTCACACAGACACCGAGAAAGAGAGCTCCAGGCAGACACATTAGTAAGTGCAAAGGACATGAGGCAGAAATGTATTTTGCCTGTTCTAAGCAATGAAATTAGTGTGGTTGAAATGGTGTGAATAAAGATGAGAAAAATGGTAGGAGATGCGGTCAGAGAGGAAGCAGGGTCCAGAACACATAGGGCCTGATACATCCAACGGAAAGATGACATGAGCCACATAGGTAATTTTAAATTTTCTAGTAGCCGTATTTAAAAAGTGAAAAGAAGCAAGTGAAATTAATTTTAATAACACATTTTAATTGACCTTATATAACCAAAATATTATCATCTCCACATGTAATCAATATAACAAAATATTAATGAGATCTTTTATTTTTTTCTTTCTTGCTAAGTCTTTAAAGTCCAGCATGTATCTTATACTCACAGCACATCTCAATACAGACTAGCCACGTTTCAAGTACTCAATAGTTACATATGGTAGCTACCATATTGGACTATGCAGGCATAGAAAATTGTAAAGCATTGAAAATTGTAAAGGGAAAACTACACCAAAATAAAGAGAACAGCATAATGAACTCCATGTTGCTCTCACCAGATTTCAGTAATTAGCAATACATGGCCAATCTTCTTCTTTTTCTTTTTTTTTTTTTTTTTTGAGACAGAGTCTTGCTATGTTGCCCTGGCTAGAGTGCAGTGGCATGATCTCAGCTCACTGCAGCCTCCATCTCCCGGGTTCAAGAGATTCTCCTGCCTCAGCCTCCTGAGTAGCTGGGATTAAAGGCACATGCCATCACACCTGGCTATTTTTTGTATTTTTGGTAGAGACAGGGTTTTGCCATGTTGGCCAGGCTGATCTCAGACACGTGACCCCAAGTGATCTGCCTGCCCCTCAGCCTCCCAAAGTGCTAGGATTACAGGCGTGAGCCACTGTGCCCAGCCAATACATGGCCAATCTTAATTCACCTGTATCTCCACCCACTCTCCCCAAACCCTGAATATTTTGGAGGAGAAGCATGGATGGAAACCCGAAGACCTGTTACAAGGCTATCACAATAATCCAGGCAAACCAGTGGCAACTTAGCCTGGGGCGATGGCAGTGGAGATGGTGAGAAATGGAAGATTGATTGGATCCTCAGCATATTTCAAAGGTAGAAGCTGACAAGATACACTGATGGATATATGCGATTTGAGAGAGAAGAATCAGGAATAACTTCAAGGTATTATACCTGAACAAAATAATGCAGTTGCCTTTTACTGAAACAGGGGACGCTGCCAAAGGAATAGTTGGGTGGTAATCAAGAGTTCATTTTTGGACATGTTAAATTTAAACTACCTATTAGACACCCAAGTGGAGATGATAAATAAAGAGCTGGCTATCTAGATCTGCAATTCAGGAAAGAAGTCCAGGCAGGAGACATAAACTGAAAGTCAGAAAGTCAGAAAATCGTTGGTATTTAAAACTATGAAACAAGATGAGTTTAGTAGGAGGTGAATGCGAATAGAGTAGAACAGAGGTCCTCGGATACTTCCAAGTTTAGAGCAGGAAAAGGAGGAACCAGGAAAAGAGACTGAGTAGAAGCCCCCAGTAAGATAAAAAAGAAAATGAAACACAAGAAAAAGTATGCCACAGAAGACAAGTAAAAAATGTGTTTCAAGGAGGTGTTTGAAGCCTGTCCTCACAGGAGTTTCAGGTTTAATTCATCATAACTACCTAATCTTGTAACCACCAAAATAAAAAGATAAAAATTAATCCTAGAGGGATAGCAACACTCCCAGGATACCTGGTAGAAAGCAAATGCAAAATGACTATCAGGATACAAACTTCAGCCCAGGCCTGGCAGGATTCCCACTACAAAAGACATTGAACATGAGATCACAATCCAAAATTACAAAGAAATAAGGAACAAACTGTCATGAATTAATATCCGTAGTTACAACAAACAGCAGGTTTAAACCACCAAGAACTTTAAATAATGAAACCACCTTCGCAAAAATTACAACAATGAGAAAATTATGACAGTAAAAGAGATCTGATCTATCCAACTCCATCTTGCTTCTAACCTCCTAAACTGCCCTGGTTCATTCTTGGGTGTAGGCCAAGCTAACTTTGGGAGAAATTTAGTTTATATTTTAAATGATAATAGCCCTTTCCAAAAACTAAACTGCCTTTGTAAAACTAACAAAAGGCCAAGAGGTTAGGAAGATGAGAGGGGCCTGAATTCTGCTAAGATGTAAGCATAGTTAAATGATTACCAGCCATTATTCCAGAGGTCACAAGATGTGCAACTTCCCCAGTTCACTATTGTAGAACCTAAGATTGGCCTTCTGAGATCTCCTTTCAGGCTTTTGCATTTCTGATGACTGGATGGCCCCACCAAGACCCACGACTCTTGGCTCAACTGGTCCTGTGGCCCTCACCCAGAAGCAGACTCAGTATACAAGGACCATTTTCCACACCCCTATGATTGTATCCCCAACCAATCAGCATCACTCATTCCCTTGACTGCCAAACTATCCTTGGAAAACCCTTGCCTCCAAATTTTCAGGGAAACTGATTTGAGTAATAACTCTGTGTCCTGTGTGGTGTGGCTGGCCATGTGTAAAACTCTTTCTTTATTGCAATATCATGGTCTCAGTGAATTAGTTTTGCCTGTGCAGTGGGCAGGAAGAACCTACCAGGCAATTATAATAATAGGATTTTATAGATTGAGACTATGAAACAGAGATACGAATAGCACTGGGTATAAAACAGGAAGTAGGCAATGAAACCATAGATAACAGAAAACCCAAAATGAGGGACAGAAAACAGTCAAAACCCTGGTCAGGGTGACATGTCTGTGACTCTCCAGGCAACCCCAAATAAGGGATAAAAGGGGGTGGTAATGAGGATGGGGGGGGTCCCTGAAATCCCCTCCTTTTCCAGAATAACTAGTGATTATTCCACCACCTAATTTTTAAGAACCCATAAAATTAGAAACCCAAACTCCACTGTGCACAACTCATTCTCACAAGCATGCCCACACTTCTCTCTTAAGTGTGTACTTTTACTTGACAATAAAAGCTTATTGCCTTTTGCTTCATTCCAACTCATCCCTGAATTCTTTCTCGAGATAGTGTCAAGAACCTGGAAACTGGCTGGGGCTGGGGTCTCACCAGCTTCTGGAAACCCACCTAAGCCCTCCAGCAACAAAATAAGTACATTGTCAACAAAAATAGTCAAACTCGAAAATATCTGAAGAGATTTATTCTGAGCCAAATAAGAGTGACCAATGGCCCAAAGCACAGCCCTCAGGAGATCCTGAGAACATGTGCCCAAGAAGGTTGGGGAAGAGCTTGGTTTTATACATTTTAGAGAGACATGAGACATTAATCAAATACATGTAAGATGTACACTGGTTCAGTCTGGAAATGTGGGACAACTGGAAGCAGGGGATGCTTCCAGGTGATAGGTAGATTCAAAGATTTTCTGACTGGCCATTGGTTGAAAAAATTATTGTCTAAAGACTTAGGAATATCTGGGTTAAGATAAGGGTGTGGAGACCAAGATTTTATCATGCAGGTGAAGCCTCCAGGTAGCAGGCCTCAGAGAGAACAGATTGTTAACGTTTCTTATCAGACTTAATGAGTCTGTTCTATCATTAATTCTAAAAGGGAGAAGAATATAATGAGGCATGTCCGACCACCCCCTTCCCATCATGGCCTGAAACAGTTTTTCAGGTTAGCTTTGGAATACCCTTTGTGAGAGGAGGGGTCCTTTCAGGTGGTCATGAGGCTTAGAATTTTATTTTTGGTTTACAACATCTATTATTATTTTTGAAAAAATCCAAAGCATGAGGGAAAAAAGCACATACACAAAAACAGGCATATTCAAAAAAAGAACTTCCACTTCCAGCTGTGAGAGAGAAATAGGAACTAGATTTACCCTCTGTGGTAGGCTGAATAATGACCCCCCAAAATATCCAAGCCCAAATCCCTAGAACCTGTGAATGTTACCTTATATGGCAAAAGAGGCTTTGAAGATTAAACTAAGGATCTTGCAATGAGGAGATTATCTAATGGACACTAAATGTAGTCACAAGTGTCCTTATAAGAGGGAGGCAGAGAGAGATTTGACAACAGAAACAGAGGCAATGTGATGACTGAAGCAAGATGCTCTGCTGCTGGCTTTGGAAATGGGAAAAGGGGCCTAAAGCCAAGGAATGCAAGGAATGAAGCTCTAGAAGCTGAAAAGGCAAGAAAATATTCTCCCCTAGAGCTTCCAGGGGAGCTCAGCCCTGCCAACACCTTGATTTCAGTCAGCGTAACCAATTTCAGATTTCTGACTTCCGGAACTCTACGAAAATAAATGTATTGTTTTTGAGAAAGAAAGGAAACTTTTTATGTGAGAAATTGAGCCTCTTCTAAATTACCAGGCCAGAGAGGCATGGGAAATGTGACAGCAGTCACATCACGTCACCCTTCCCCTCTCTGAGCTAAGTAATCATCTATAGAAGCTGCTTGCTATGTGGACTCTAGACCAGTGGTCCCCAACCTTTTTGGCACCAGGGACCAGTTTCATGGAAGACAAATTTCCACGGACCGGGGAGGTGGGGTAGGATGGTTTGGGGATGAAACTGTTCCACCTCAGATCATCAGGCATTAGTTAGATTCTCATAAGGAGCATGCAACCTAGATCCCTCACATGTGCAATAGTGTCTGCACTCCTATGAGAATCTAATGCTGCTGCTGATCTGACAGGAGGCAGAGCTCAGGTGATAATGCTTGCTCACCGCTGCTCACCTCCTGCTGTGCTCCCAGTTTCTAATAGGCCACAGACCGGTGCAGGTTCACGGCCTGAGAGTTGGGGAGCCCCGCTCTAGACTGTCACCATGGACACCACAACCCACACCCTGAAGTTCAACAATGTATAGCCAATTACTAATCAGTGTTATTTTCTGGAAAGCCATGAGAATTCCTGACAAATAGCTTTGTAGCAGCCCACTCCTCCTCTCCGTTTTTGCCTTTAAAAACCTGCTTGTAACAAAGGTCTAATGGAGTTCAACCTATCCAAGGTTACTTGGGTCTGTCTTCCAGGCAACTGTCCTCATTCTGGCTCAAGTCAACTCTTTAAAATTATATTTTGTGCCTCAGTTTCTTCCTTTAGGCCGACATTTTAATCCACCAAATTTGTGGTGATTTTGTTAATACACCCTTCCTCCACTTTAAACAAACAAAAATCCAGGAAAAAACATATAAAACAGTTTTAGATGTTGAACAACAGGAACCACAGAACAGTGATCCCTGAGAGAAGGAAAACAAATGAAGTAAGCCCTGTAATTGCCGCCAGCACACTGCAAGAGAGTTTCCAGGCCACAGCACAGGGAAAGGGAACGCAAACAGGGCCATTCTCTCCAAATTGAAAAGGAAAGGTTGAGAATTCAGCAAAGCCAGTGCAGCTAGAATTTGCAAGGCAGGGAAGTCTTCCACTGAGTACTGATCAGAATGCTTTATGACAGTGATTTAGTCATAGTGATTAGAATTGCTAAAATTTTTCAAACTGACCATATCAAATGTTGATGAAGAAGCAGAACTAGAACTCTTCATGCACTGCTGTTGGGAATACAAAATTGTACAGCCACTCTGGAAAACAGTTTCATAGTTTCTTATACAGTTAAACACGCACTTATCATATGACCCAAAAATGCCAACACTCCTGGGCATTTACTTAAGAGAAATAAAAATATATATAAACACGTAAAGGCCTACACATAAATGTTTATATTAATTTTACTCATAATCACAAGAAACTATAATAAAATAGCCCAAATGTCCATCAACTGGTGAATGGATAAACAAATTATGGTACATTTATACAACGGAATACTGTAACCACCCAAAGTGTTTTGCCCACTGCCCAGATAGAGCCAATTTATCAAGACAGGAGAAGCGCAAAAGATTAAAAGTTTGATGCACCTACATCCAGCTAAATGGGAGACTGGAGCTCTGTAATTACTCAAATCAGCCTCCTTGAAAATTTGGAGGCTAGGGTTTTTCAAAGATAGTTTGGGGAGAGGGGAGTGGCTAGGGAATACGTGCTGCTGATTGGTTGGGGGTGCAATCATAGTGGTGTGGGAAAAGTCCTCTTCTGAGAAGCACTGAATCTGCTTCTGGTCGGGTCCCAGGACCAGTTGGCGCGGTGTGGGTGAGGCCATCAGTAGTCAGAAATGCAAAAGCCTGGAAATACATCTCAAAAGGCCAATCTTAGGTTCTACAATAATGATGTTACCTGCAGGAGGAATTGGGGAAGTTGCAAATCTTGTGACCCCTGGAATAATGGCTGGTAACTGTTAATGTCTACACTTTAGCAGAATTCAGACTCCTCTCATCCTTCTAATCTGGTAGTCTTTCATTAGCTTTACAAAGGCAGTATAGTTCTGGGGAATGGCTATTATCATTTAAATTACAAACTAAATTTCTCCCAAAATTAACTTGGCCCACGCCTAGGAAGATTAAGGACAATTTGGGAGTTAAAGGCAAGATGGGGGTTGGTGAGATCAGATCTCCTTCACTGTCATAAATTTCTCACTATTCTAAGTTTTGCAAAGGCAGTTTCAATACTACTCAGCAATACAATAAATGAACTGCTGATTTATGCTATAACATCCTATAAACTTTTTTTTTTTTAGACAGAGTTTCACTCTTGTTGCCCAGGCTGGAATGCAATGGCATGATCTCGGCTCACCGCAACCTCCACCTCGTGGGATCAAGTGATTCTCCTGCCTCAGCCTCCCAAGTAGCTGGGGTTACAGGAATACGCCACCACGCCCAGCTAATTTTGTATTTTTATTAGAGATGGAGTTTCTCCATGTTGGTCAGGCTGGTCTCAAACTCCTGACCTCAGGAGATCTACCCACCGTGGCTTCCCAAAGTGCTGGGATTACAGGTGTGAGCCACCACGCCCGGCAACATCCTCCAATCTTAAAAACATTATGCTAAGTAAAAAAGACAGACACAAGCTGGGCATGGTGGCTCACGCCTGTAATCCCAGCACTTTGGGAGGCCGAGGCGGGCAGATCACGAGGTCAGGAGATCGAGACCATCTTGGCTAACACGGTGAAACCTTGTCTCTACTAAAAATAAAAAAAAAAATTAGCCAAGCATGGTGGCGGGTGCCTGTAGTCCCAGCTACTCGGGGCGCTGGGGCAGGAGAATGGCATGAACCCGGGAGGCAGAGCTTGCGGTGAGCCGGGATCACACCACTGCACTCCAGCCTGGGCAACAGAGCGAGACTCTGTCTCAAAAAAAAAAAAAAAACCCCACATGATGTACAATTCCACTTATAGGACATTCTGGAAAGGGCAAAACTTCAGAAAAGGAAATTGGATCAATTAATGCATCAGGGCTTGGGGAAAGGGACAAAATACAAAGGAACAAAGATAACATTCTGGAATGGTGGGAATATTCTATATATCTTGATTATGGTAGTGGTTACATGTATGTATATATTGGTCAACACTTTAAAAAAAGTAAATTAACCTAAAATGTATAAATTTATACCTCAGTAAAACCAGCTTCAAAACTTTTAAGCAAAAGGCAGGAGGGAAATAGCATTAACACATTCTCAGATTCTATTGTTCTAGGAGAAGGTCAAGGTTTTTATTAACTTTAAAGTAAGCATAAAATATTTAAAGAAAAGTAGTATATTATTAGAAATATAATGTATCATTTCCAAAACCATAGAGGGGAAAGGAGATGTTGGATATAAAAATGCTGTAGGAATAAATGCTCAGTGCCACAAAGTGAAATCAGCACTCAGACAAAAGTTGTCTCAGCAAGGCAATTTACTTCTGCAGAAGGGTGCCACTCACGTCAATCAAGATCGCAAGAGCACAGCAAACAAAGGAGAGAAGCAGATTTTATTCCTGACACATAGTCCCTACTTCTGGGTCACTACCCCATGGGCTGGGGTCGGACCGCACAATCTGAACTGACCCAATTGGCTACTTGCAAATATTTTTCTAAATATGGAAGAGAAGGGGGACGTGAGGTACAGTGATGGAGCGTGTGAGATGTGCAGTTTTGGGGCAACAATGGGTACAGGTAACCAAGGGAACAGATGTGAGTTATTGATTAGAGCTGACAGGAAGGGGGTAGGCTGCTTATAGTAACTAGGGACAAGGAAGAACAAGAAAGTTGAGTTTGAAAACAAAGGACAAGGAATTTAGCAGGCTAAATCTTTGAAGAGAAACTCAGAAATTCATTGTATCTTACAGAGAAATACAGAAAATAGAATTTAATAGAAAGCAAGAAAGGGAAAAAATGAAAGCATAAACAAGGATTGTGATATTGTGATTTATAATAAGAAATATATATTTGGTTTTCACCCCATCCTGTTTCTTGACACACAGCTCCAAAAACCCTTGGAATCTCTGAAGTAGTGTCTTTTTCTATGGTAAAGTTAATGGATGGGGGGTTTGGTTGCCAGGCAAGCCAACTATGTGATTAGAGGGTTGGGACTTTCAGCCTCACCTTCCCCACCTCCAGGGAGATGAGAGGGGATGAGGGTTGAGTTGATCACCAATGGCCAACGACATAATTAATCATGCCTACTTAATGAGGCCCTCACAAAAACCCAAAAGGACGGGGTTTGGAGAGCTTCAAAATTGCTGAACAAGTGGAGGTTCCTGGAGTGTGGTGCGCCTGGAGAGGGCATGGAAGCTCTCTACCCCTTCCCACATACCATTGCCCTGTGTATCTCTTCCATCTGGCTGTTCATTTGTATATTTTAAAATATCCCTTTAGGAAATGGGTAAATGTAAGTGAAGTGTTACCCTCTGTTCTGGGGGCAACCCTAGCAAATTAAACCCAAAAAGAGGGTCATGGGAACCCCCAGTTTATAGCCAGTTGGTCACTGACTGGCACCTGAAATGGCACTGTATGGGATGAACAGCCTTTAACCTGTGGGACCTGACATTATCTCCTGGTAGACCATGTCAGAACTGAACTGAATTACAGACACCCAGCTGGTGTCTGCTGAAGAACTGCTTGGTGTGGGGAGAAATCACCCTCCCACATTTTGGTCACAGAATTGTTCTGTGTTGTATATGTGTAGTAAGAGAAAAAGCTGTTTTCCTACATCAAACAAGGATATGCCAGGCTCAGTGACTGACGCCTGTAATCCTAGCACTTTGGGAGGCCAAGGTGGGTGGATCACCTGAGGTCAGGAGTTCAAGACCAGCCTGGCCAACATGGCAACACCCCGTCTCTACTAAAAATACAAAAATTAGCCAGGCGTGGTGGCAGGCATCTATAATCCCAGCTACTTGGGAGGCTGAGGCAGGAGAATCACTTGAACCTGGGGGATGGAGGCTGCAGTAAGCTGAGATCAGGCCACTTCACTCCAGCCTGGGCAAAAGAGCAAAACACCATCTCAAAAAAAAACAAGAATAAAAAGCACAAAATATGACAAGTAAATGAAAACGTATCAGTAATCACAACAAAGGTAAATAGATTAAGCTCACCAATTAAAAGAAAAAGAATCTCAGATTGAAAAAATTAAAACATCTGAACATAGGCTATTGACACATCTAAAACACACAGGGGGAAAAAATTCAAAGGAAAAGGATGAGAAAAAAAAACAAGCAAATATTAACCAAAAGAAATAACACTTGTATTTTGAGATAGTATAATGGTATTCTGAGATAATTATTTTAGTATCAGAGAAAATATACTTTTAAGAAAAAAAATCCTTATTATGGACAAAAAAAGTTACAACATGAGGATAAAAATCATTCATTAGAAAGATAAAACAACCTTAATATAATTTTTTTCCTTTTTACATTTTATAAAACTTATGAACATGTAAAAGAAAAAAAAAGTACAATGAACACCTAAAAATCAACAACTTAGGTAGGAGAATGCACCTTTTTCCAGATGTGTGAAGTATTTTGGAGTGAAATGTTATAATGTGTGAAACTTACTTTGAAAACAGTTCAACCACAATTATAAAAAACAAAATATAGATAAATCAGAAAGCTATTATGACAAACTGTTAACAATGGATGACTCGCATTATCACCTCAACACATAAAAATAGCTCTATAATTTCATCTCATGCTCATTCTATAAATTTCCCCACTGTCACCGAAAATATAATTTATAGCACCTATTTTTTCATAGCAATATCCAAGGATCATCTGTTGCATTCCACTGTTATATCTTTTACAAGGAAGAAAAATCGCAGATTATTTTCTTCTCATTACATGTAGATTTTTAAATTTCCTATGACAAAATAATAGCAAATTAACTCTAGTAAAATATAAAAAGAATAATACAAACCTTTTGTACCAAGTTGGGTTTTTTCCAGGAATGCAAAATTGGCTTAACATCAATCAACGCAATTCACCGTATTAACAGAGTAAAGAAGAAAACAATGCAAACTGACAATAACATGGAATAGGAATCAAAAGCCCATTATAACCAGATGCCTCAGAGCGCAATAAGTCTACAACACAAGCAAAAACAAAAACAAGACAAAAGCCACATAATTATTTACAGAGAAACAGATAGCAATTTGGTTTTGAATTTTGCCAAAGGATGAGTCACCTCTAGGCTAGATCTTATTTATTTTTTTTTTTTTTTTGAGATGGAGTTTCGCTTTTGCTGCCCAGGCTGGAGTGCAATGGTGTGATCTCAGCTCACTGCAACTTCCACCTCCCAGGTTCAAGCGATTCTCCTACCTCAGCCTCCTGAATAGCTGGGATTACAGGTACCCGCCACCACACCCTGCTAATTTTTTGTATTTTTAAGTAGAGACAGGGTTTCACCATGTTGGTCAGGCTGGTCTTGAACTCCTGACCTCAGGTGATCCACCCACCTCGGCCTCCCAAAGTGCTAGGATTACAGGTGTAAGCCACCGCACCCAGCCACCTTCTTTATATTACAATTAACAAACAAGTTTGGGAACACCAAAAGACAGTGACTGATCAAAAAGTCATTCTACTAGTACCTTTATTCTCTGTTTTAAAGACAATATTTTGCATTTCCCTGATGGAAGGAGGTATTATGACCCTTCTATTACCTTTTACCTACCCTGGGAATGAGGGAATATGGAGACATCCAATCATTGGGAATGTAAAATGGCACAAACACTTTGGGGAAAGATCATTTGGAAAAAGGTGCATTTCTTAATGCAATTATCCTATGATCCAGTAATTTGACCTCTAGATATTTATCCAAAAGACATGAAAGCTTAAATTCACAAGAAGGCTTCTATTAGAATGTTCATATCAGCTTTATTCATGATAGCCAAACATTAGAAATAGGCCAGGTGTTCATCAATAGGAGAATGGATATACAAACTATGTCAGATTCATACGACAAAACACAACTCAGCAATAAATTACTAACACATGAAACAATGTGAATGAATACCAAAAACTGATGAGTGGAAGCTGCCAGACATGAGAATACATGTTTTATGACAGCATTTACGTGAAATTCTAAAATAGGCAAAACAAATCTATAGTGGAAAATTTTGCCTTGTGGAAAGAGAGGTGAGAATTGACTAGGAAGAGTATGAGGGGCCTTTTCAGTGTAACGGTAATGGTCTATATCTATAGGAGTCTGAGTAGCAGGTCAACGCATTTGTCAAAACTCAGCTAGTGCATACTTAAAATTTGTGCATTTTACTTTAACATCGAAAGAAGAAAACCTTAAACAAATACCAAATTTGCTAATGATTTACATGCTAAATTATTTATGAGGAAGTGTACTGATGTCTGTAATTTGTTTTGAAAAGCATTAAAAAAATAAAATGGATTAGTAGCTGTGGTGGAGTATAATTTAAAAACTAGCACTTTGGGAGGATAAGGCGGGCAGATCACATAAAGGTCAGGAGTTTGAGACCAGCCTGACCAACATGGTGAAACCCCATCTCTGCCAAAAATACAAAAATTAGCCAGGCATGGTGGCATGCACAGGTAATCTCAGCTACTCAGGAGATTATATATATATTATACATAATCTCATGTGTGTTCACTGACAT
Organism: Pongo abelii; assembly: GCF_028885655.2. NCBI lineage: Eukaryota > Metazoa > Chordata > Mammalia > Primates > Hominidae > Pongo > Pongo abelii. The sequence continues at coordinate 61,547,387 of NC_071991.2, forward strand.
TTTTTTCAATTTGGCTGCATGCTTGAAATATTTCATAAAATGTTGAAAAAAAATTTGAGCGCTATTGCCTCATTTGAAGCAAGTTAGTAAGGAAGCTTTCTCTAAGTTGATATATTAAGTAGCAAGTAAGCATAATTTGAAGAGGAACTTGTCACAGGGATTTTTTAAAACATTACAAATTTTCATTCCTTTTAAGCAACACATATAATTTGTCTTCAGGGTAGGGTGTTCACAATTCTTAGTGTGACTTTTAGAATGTTAGTTGAGGCCGGGCGTGGTGGCTCACGCCTGTAATCCCAGCATCTTGTGAGGCCGAGGTGGGCAGATCACCTGAGGTTGGGAGTTGGAGACCAGCCTGACCAACATGGAGAAACCCTGTCCCTACTAAAAATACAAAACTAGCTGGGTGTGGTGGCG